>NW_019394161.1:95000-127066 GCF_000648675.2 Cimex lectularius | reverse complement strand
ATTTTGAGCAAAACCTTGTAATAAATTGTTAGTTAAATTTTATGAGCACAACCATCTAATAAATTGTTTGTTAAACTTAATTGTTTTAAATAAAATTACTCCTAACCATCATAATTAAACAATGTTTATAAAAACTTATGCATTTTTGATCTCGTTAAATTTGGTTTACATTAAAATAACATGTTTTAATTAATATAACGACAAAATTACATGTACTTGGTTTGAAATAAACTACAAAAAATATGAGTGTCCTGTTCTGATGCTACCCGGCATTAGAGAAGGGTGTAATTTTACGAGCAAAACTATGAAATAAATTGTTAATTAAATTTTATGAGCAAAACCGTAAATTGTTCCAATTGTAGTATACGTACCGCCGAAGCGAGTACAATAAATTGTTATTTAAATTCATTATATCAAAATACCGTATTCCGGTGATTTGATTAATTTTCTACCAAACCATTAAAATTAATTTTTTAAACAAAAACTAATTAATTTTTAATCACAGTTAATTTGGTTTATATTAAAATAAGTATGTTGTAATTAATATAACGACAACAATACATGTAGTTTGAATAAAAATATGAGTGTCAGTTTTTTTTGTCTTCGACTGTACTCGATGCGACCCGACGAAAATCTGTACAGTGGGGATCGCAGATCGTCGGGTAGGTTAGCGTGGCATAGCATCGGGCAGATGTGCACGGGGGTAATGCAAACTTATGGAAAATCGGAGTTTGGATTTGCGTCGGGTAGCATTGGGTAGCGGCGCATGGCGTAGCATCGGGTAAGTGTGTTTCTGGACTCACACGTAGAGAAAAATCCTTGTCCGAGCTACTTACCTAAAAGTGGGGGAAGTTAGTAACAGTATGTGGAATTTGTTTTTATTAAAATATATATACATCTTTTTTGACATATCCCTCTCTACAACCTATAATTATTTTCTCTTCGGTTTCAATCTATATGAATTAATGGGCAAAATCGTTTATAGTTCTTAGAGATAGGATATTAATCAAGAGAAAGTAGTGAGTGCTTGTGACTGGTGCACAATGGCTATAGATTATGTTGGAGGTCAGCGTTGAGGTCAAGGCGGCGAACAGCATAAAATATGCTTGTTCCCTATTCAAACAACAGGTCATAAGTTATTTGAGGTAGCCAGGATCACTTTCTCCGCGGCGACTCGTCCGGATTCATTGTCTGATCGTCATCGATGCCGGTGCGAGTTGCCGGCCGTTTGTACATCGTTGTCCACAAGCTAATTGGGAGAACGAGCAATAGGAAATTGGGCTCTAATGGTTTCAAACGACTCGTGAATAGTTGCCTTGAGCAAGACATCTTTGTGCTTTAACAACAAGTTAAATTCGTCCTAATCTTGATCGTTACGCCTACGCGAACCAATAAACACAATTGAACCGAAATTGTTTTCCAAGTATACAATGGATATGAAGAAATAGAGTCTTCACCCTGTTCAAAAAATTTCACTGTCACTTCTGAAAGAGTGAGTAAGAGGGGGTGAGAGGGTGAGAAAGAGATAGACAGAGGAAAAAGGAAAAAACCGAAAGGCAGAGAGGGACAGCAATAAGATAGAAATCAAGCAAAACAGGGTCAATCTGACAAGAAAATTGAGAAGAAGAGAAAAGACAGAAAAAAAGAGAGAGAGTGATAGGGCACAAGAAAAAAGTCTAAGAAAAGAAAGACAGAACGGCAGAGATGGACAGCATGAAAAAAAGAAAGAGAGCGGAAAAGGTTACATAATTCATTAAAAAGAATGACATTGACGCCGAGAGGGACAGGGAGAATAATAATACATGTAGAAAAATATGCGTGGAGATGGAAAGACAAATAAAAAGAAAAACTGAGAGAGAAAAAGAAAATACAGAGGAAAGACGAAAACAAGAAAGAGACAGAGATATAAAAAAAAGAAAAAAAGGGAGAGAGAAAAATCATTTCCAAAATAAAAAAATATGTGAGACTGAAAGAGATAGAAAGAGAAGAAGTGTGATAACAGTCTGAAAGGCGAAAAGAGAAAAGATACATCCCACTGACAATGTCAACATTGTTGACAAGCTAAAATTGAAAGAAACTTATTAAAATTGATAGAAAAGATTTAAGTCAACAAAAGAAAAAAAGGAAAAGAGAGAGTGGGAGACAAAGAAAAAAAGTTAGAAATAAAGAAATAGCGCAGGAAGATAGAAAGAATTGAGAAAAGGCAGCAAAGAAAAAGAGAGAGATATGAAATAAAGAATATGAGCGATACAAAAATTTAACCAGAAAGAAAGACAGTTCAGCAATGGGGGACAGCAATAAACCGAAAAAAATGAGGAAATGGAAATTGAAAGAAAAACAACAATTCATAGAAAAGACAGAAAATATAAAGAAAAAGGAGAAACGAAAAGAGATTAAAATTGAGGAAGAAATGGTAAGAGGGAAAGAGTGAAATAGGTAGATAGAAATGGATTGAGATTGAGCGAGTGAGAGTGTGTGAGTGATGGTGGCAATGAGAGTCGGAGCAAAAATGTTACTATTTCCAAACGTACACCAGTTTAATAAAGTAATTCACAATCGTCATCAATATCAACCCATTAAGTAAAATGGCCTGCAGTAAAAAATGCAACAGTCCATATCATACATCACCCCCCATAGCTCCTACCTAAGAGCTTTTTCTCCTTTTTGGAATAGATGTAGAATATTAACACACACACAAACTACATTTAATAGTTTGTAGCTTTGTAATCAGAATTATGAAAGCTGAATACCATTTTAATAATATATGATTTCTAAATTGATCACAATGTCTTCCGTCAATTTTTAACATAAAATTAAATTACCCAATTTCATCCATGATGGCAAACATATTAAGTACGATCGGCTAACGATCGGTGCATTTTTGTCCGCCTAATGTCCCGTATAAATCTTTAATCGTTTGAGATTAGTTTCCACTCGGGCGTAATCGTCCGACCATGATCTGCTTCCATAAAAAATTACATTAATATTATTCATATTAATGGAGACGTATTAAAAGTGTTTTTTTTTTATATTAATATTGTTTGTTGTACAAGTAGTATAAGTATGTTGTGTATATTTTTAAAAATGACTGTTTTGACCTATAACATTTTTTTTCGTCGCCATGATCAGACTCATGAATAGTATATTTAAATAGCATTTTCCGTCGTTTCAAATTTGGCTCACGTTTATAAAATTGAAAAGATTTTTTTTTTAGTTTGTTTGACAACGTTGTAGTCCTTGCCACTTCCAATCCTATAAACAGAAAATATAATTCTCAAAGAAAAAAAATTAAAACGTGCGTCGCATACCATCATACGCGTACCAAAGGTTTACAAAATAATTGAATTTTTTTAAATGCAAATTAGGCTTTATTTCATTCCGAGATAATTTTCTTACAAATTAATTCGCCTTTCACGTTTCTTTTGAGATTTATAGTCACAAATTTTGTCACATGTGATAATTTATATACAGCGAATGCAAAATAGATTTACAAATATAGAAAAGGTTTATGAAAAAAAATGGTATAATGCACTTTGAATATGAACTTTTACGTTCCTGAATTTGAAATCTTTTTGAACGTAATATATATTCAACTAGTTAGTTATTTTGGAAACGACGAAACGAATTAACTTTACAAAAATTTCAACAGTGTATATATTTTTTTTCTTTTTTTAAATAGGGGGCGTCGGTGACCGCAACGGTTTAGGTGTTGACACGGGGCTCATCTCTGCAAGGTGAAGGTCCCGGGTTCGAATCCAGCGGCCCTGCATTCGAGCCCGACATACTTACAAATGGGCTTTTGTTCAAAAACACCGGCACCCCGAGGGTTGATATAACCTCTGCTGTTGCGAACCCTCGTTAAAAAGAAAAAAAGAAAAAAGCAGTATATTCCTGATATCAGGAATAAAATATGCATATGTGGTGGTAATAATGATATAAAAATCAGTCAATTTGCATTTTTTGCTGTTCTAGGAACTACTTACCCGTTCACGGATCAAGTTACTGCATGGCAAATGAGGGGAAAAAACTTGCAGCTTAATTTTTTACCAGTCGATTTAACGTGTTAGTTGTCCAATATCCGTTTTTATACTTACCACACAATCAAATTGACTTAATGATCCACTAATGAAAATTGAGTGTGTCTCTCTGTATTATTTACAGGGCATTTTAGAGAGATTGTTGTATAGTGGTTCATATTTTGGCAGGCTTACATCACTTCGAGACTTGAGGACTCCATTAAATGCCAAAATCCAACGTATGCTCCATAAGTATGGACTACGTTGGATGCTATATATATATATATATATTTTTTTTTCGGAGATCGGTATTAATTAAGGCTGCCAAAATCTCGAATATTGTATGTCCAAACATCTTTAGATGTCTACTTTCTAACGGTCCATATGGATGGAGTGTACGTTGAGCTTATGCATTAAATAAGCCTTTCAAATTATGAAAATGTGGTACATCAAATCTTATATATATATATAGTAGGCTTTAGAAAAACTTTACTTTATCGTGCCAACGTTTCGATCATTATTCAAATCATCTTCTGGGCCTGGGATTTATAAACATTGTTTAAATTTTACAAATACGTGTAGGATGTGAAAAAAATGAATTTATACAATGCTAGGAAATTTTAGATTAAAAAAATTAAATTATAAAATGCAAGAAAATTTTAGATTAAAAAAATTAATTTATAAAATGCTAAAAAATGTTACATAAAAAAATTAATTTATAAAATTATTTATAAAACATTTTATTTATCGTGCCAACGTTTCGATCTTTATTGAGATCATCTTCAGGGCCTTGTGTTGTCTTTTCAGCAAAAAAGTTCTCTGGTTGATAGAGCCGATGCGAGTCTCTTCTCATTGTTGGCGATGTCCTTCAGAATACTTTTAGCTGAGTGTCCAAATGTAGTTGAAATGCAGACAACACTTGGGCACTCTCAGCACGACAGACAAGAATGACACATCAACACGGAAAACAAACACTTTGAACCCTGAAGATGATCTCAATAAAGATCGAAACGTTGGCACGATAAAGAAAATGTTTTTCTGAAACCTACATCACACCAGACCGCATCTCACGATTTCTGAATAATAATAAATATTTTATATTTAAAAAACATTCGAATTATTAATGGAAGACTCGTCTGTTATTATATTTAATTGCAAATAAGTTTTAATTTTAATTCTTAAAAGTCTTATAAGAGTAGAATTAAATTTAAATAAAAATGACGAAATATTCAGGAATTTTACGTTACTTGTTTTTTAACACCATGTGCTAAGTTATACTGTTTAAAAAAAAAGTTTATTTTAACATAAAAAGGGTCAATTTGAAGTTAAACAGTGTTATTGTCTAATCCTAAAAAATTGAAGGTTCTGGGGCCGCTAAAATGTTTAACATTAAAAATGGTTCAATTGAAGTAAAAAGGGTTATTTTTGAAGTTAAAAAGGATTAATTTGAAGTTTTAAAAGTTATTTTGAAGTTAGAAAACGTTAATTTGAAGTTAAAAATGATTAATTTGAAGTAAAAATGGTTAATTTGAAATAAAAATGTAATTTGGAATTAAAAAGGGTTAATTTCAAATTAAGAAGAGTCAATTTGATGTTTTGAAATTAAGAAGGTTAATTTGAAATTAAAAAGAGTTCATTTGAAGTTTGAAAAGGTTAATTTTATGTTAAAGAAGTTAATTTATGTTTATATTCGCCACTAAAATCTATTGTTGAATGAACCCCACTTGATATGACCAGAAAAGTGCACTACTCTTAACATAAATGCTTCACCTCTTACCCATCATCCTGGTTTACCTATCCTATTTAAGCAGTTACACAAGAATTTATTGTGGTTCAGAAAATGTAAGTATGTTGAATACCAATGATTTTAGAATACAATTGGTATGCCAATCCGTTTCAGTTGATTCTCCTGTATGCAGCTAAAACCTATGTTGATTTGAAAGGAAGAAATTATTATAAATTATTCACGGACAAGCTGAAAATCACGATGTTTATCAATTAAAATTTATGGAAATTGCATTGGCCAGGCTTCATCGAACGGAATTCGATTAATTAGCCTCTCGTATTTTCTAAATAGAGGGGATCAGCAATATTTAACTTTTCTTAAGTGGTGTAGGTAAGCAATAAGAAGCCAGCAGGAGGCCGATCGCAAAGGGGCCGCTGACGGAATTAAGAGGGAGTCACTAATGGGGATTGGCGGCCTCGCGACTCCCCTCTCATAATTGCCAGACCACACCGACCTGCTCGCGACTCCCTGTGACTACTCAAAAATCTATTTTTCCCATATTTCAAAACACCGATTGCCTCAAACCTGGCTGTGTTTAAGTCAACTTGTATGCCGAACCCCTTAAGGACTTAAAGTAGGAGATATAAATGTTTCGATTTAAAATATTACTAACTTTTCGCACTACTAACTAATTTTTGTATCAAGAATTTGATGCATCATTAATTATGATCTTAAATGTTTCACAATGAATGTATGGACAAGATTTATCAATATATGATAATGGGTTTGAGATAAAATGGCCGAATTGTACCCAAGCAGCCCTTGGACTAGCCCTAACAATTTTCAAGCTGAGATCCAGGCAATCTAACTCTATTCTCCTTCTTAATTAACAAAAAAGGAGGACATATTTACATACTTTTGGACATTCAGGAAACCAGGAAGGCACTAAATGCGTATGTTTTTGGCTCCAAACTGTTCTGGGAATGGCTAGTGGTCATAGGGAAACACAAATGGACATCGGGACGTGTATAGGAGGATAAGTCCTGATCTAAACACTGCCTTGAGAATGAAAAACAAACAAGGAAAAGCAACTGGGAACAGAAAACTAAATATAAAATTAACCAAGATGAACACCTCGAATAGATGGGACCTCCATCAAACTAGAAATGGACGAACACCAGACGTGCCAGACAGACAAAAGAGAAAGGCATGATTAAAGGACCACTGGGTCTTCTCTACACGTGTCCCGCTTCTTGGCCCTTACAAGAGCTTTGCAGGTAACGGTTTGGCTTCCTCTGCCTAGTGGTCGAAGCTCAAATTCCCCCACCGGAACTTAATGGCGCCCCCAGGATGGTCCCCGCGGAGGCGTCCGGCTGGGACTTGGGGGGAAGAGTAATGTGACTAGCTTTTAAGTGCTTGGGCGGCACTGCTCGATAGGCAGGCCAGCCTTTTTGTCGCATTACGGCCTTCCAGAATCTTAGGGTGGCCTTAAATCATCTGGGCTAGCGATGATGCCTTGCAGTGAGCTTACGTTAGCTACCCCGCTATTGTTTCAAATATTTTAAACAACCATCAGATACGAGGAATCTATACATTTCGCACGATAGAGCAACATGTTCAACTGTCTCCTGATTCCCGCATAATGGGCTAGATTTCAGGCCGAATTTGTACAGTTTGGCCGAAAAGTCACCATGCCCCGTCAAAAGCTGCGCCATGTAGTGATCCACATGGACGTGCTTTGCCGCGACTCTGTTTTCCACGCTCGGGAAGATTTGGTATGGTTGCCCTTGGTTGACATATCCCACCGACGCTGCTACTCCTCAGGCATCCATATGCTCGCATCTCGTGCATTAGTTACAGGGATACTAAGCTGACGCCCGTTTGTCAGTTCCCAGGCGGCCGACACAGCCCTCGCCTGCAAATCAAGCGGTGGCCTTCCGGCTATGACCTGGAGGGCATCTGTTAAAGTCGTCCGGTAAGCCTGCGTTATGGCTAATAACGCCGTTCTCTGGGCACTCAAGGCTATTGCCCACTCAGCTGCCCGTAGTCCTCGCACCCACGCAGGGGCCGCGTACAAAAGGACCGACTGGCACAATGCCGAGTAACAGACTTGTCTGCTACGGTAGGAGACGCCCCACGCCGCGCCACACATGGCTATTATGGCGGCGACACGGGATGGAATTTTCTCCCTGGTCAAGTTAACTCTAAACCTCAATCCGGCAGTCATCTTGTCGCCCAAGTAGGTCAAGACAGTCGGTGCCCTAATGGTTTGCCCACCGATGATTAAAGGACCGTCACATATTGCTAAATAGGGTAAAACTCAGAGGAGTGTTATAGTGACCATAACCACGGTGATACTGGAACATTTCCCAATGGCCCTAAAAGGACACAACCAGGTTTTCTAATGGGTTCCGGGACATGATTGTACAGAAAGACTTTCTCATCCATGGACCCGGAACCACAACTAGGCACACCAGAAAATGTGCTAATGCTGGAACTGAAAAAAATGGTTTAAGATGGAAACCCGATGTTGCAATTTTTTCTGAGTAAATCTTGACTGTATGTTGCGAATATCCGAGCAAACTATAGAGTATTAAGGTAAACATGAAGCAAACGAACACACGTTCGTAACACACCTCACACAATCTCTGACTGTGTACAAAACCACGACCTCACATTTAACATAAAACTAATACACGCGAACAAAATTTTATGGACTACAATAGAAATTTATGTAAAAAACGTACCGTATTGCCAAAAAACAAACATTTATGAAACCAATTTTAACCAACCAACATCCAAGGAATACAGGAATACTCCGAGTCCAAGACCTCACAATGACTGTCCAAAACTTTGTCGTTGTTGTTTTCACGTTCCACGATACACTTTCTTCGCACCCAGCCCATTAGTTAAATCCATGTCCCTACAACCCTGCAAGGAGATTGATGACCTCAACACTTAACAATTGAAAATCAGTTGAGTACTTTTATGCTCGCTGAGTCGGTAGAAACTAGAGATTTTTCGAGACAGTTGGTTTACTAGTGAAATCCTCATACCCATAGACAATGGCTTTTCCAGTTGCTTACGAATACAGTTTATCCCATCGAAAGTTCTCAGAACCATTGTCGAAGCTCCTTACTAGGTCTCCAACACCATGGTTCCTATTGACCTCCAAATACCTTCTTTTTTCCTCTCAATCCAGTCCATTCGATCGATCCATGCCCAGCGTAACTCATCCTTAGAGTTAAGAATATGTCCTCGTTTCAAAGGGAATGTATTCCAGAAGAAGATTTTTTTGCCCTGATGATGACTTTAAAATAAGTCGAAAACTTGGCAGTAACAACGGAATTTGCTTTCTTCTTCAAGACCACACCTGTATCCAGAGTGTTCGTGAGTGAAAAAGTGGACGATATTTCTAATACTGAAAACAAAAGTTCTTTAAACGACTACTGGACAGCTAGGATATATAAATGAGTCTAGGATTAGGTTTTTTTTCAGATTTTTCAGATTTTCTAAGGCACAAGCGTTGATGGCTTGGAAGGCCAAGGTATACTAATGAGTTTGATTGCTCCTATTTTGAGCTCGTACAAAAAAAAACTTCTGAAACGACAGAACCACTGAGGTCATCGCTCCACGTACGTCACTCCCACATTTACGGAGTGTCAACTTACTAATTTAAATTAATTAATCTTTTTATAACTATATAACTTTATATACATTAACTTCGCATTTCAACTCCATCTTTCGAATTTTCCATCTTTTTTGCCATTTTTCGAAGTGTCCGAGTGGATCGAAGTCACGATAGCTCAAGTGGTAGACCAGCGGCGTATTTAACCGAAGGTTGTGGGTTCGAGTCCCGCTCGTGCACTGACTTTTTTTTATCTCAACCAATACCTTATATAAAGATTAATTAATTGAAAAACGTTATTCGGTCAATCGGACCACGAACTCTAATGAATTTAATTAGTAATTTACCTTTATCCCTGATTTAAAAAAAAATGCTAACCTTTGAAATAAATTTCAATTAATTAAGGTTTTTAGTCGAGATAAAAAAGTCAATGGCACGAGCGGGATTCAAACCCACGATCTTCGGCTTGATACGCCGCTGCTCTACCACTTGAGCTATCGTGACCTCGATCCACTCGGCAAAAAATGAAAAATGGCAAAAAGGAGGGAAAATTCAAAAGGTGGGGTTGAGATGGGAAGTTAGTGTCCGAGTGGATCGAGGTCACGATAGCTCAAGTGGTAGAGCAGCGGCGTATCAAACCGAAGATCGTTGGTTCGAATCCCGCTCGTGCCATTGACTTTTTTATCTCAACTAAAAACCTTAATTAATTGTAATATATTAATTGGTCAAGCGGACCACGAAATTAGTGAATTCCTTGAAATAAAGTTTAAAATATTTCAAAACACAAGCCTTATCTTCCTTACTGGACTGTAAAAATCATAATGATATTACTGTCAGTGTGAAAAATATTAGTTTTCATGGTCGGCCGAATTTACACGGTTTCTCGCATCAGTTCAGAAAACAAATTTGTAAATGTAAATTACACCAGTGACGGAATTCGTATGTGGGCCAAGAAATGGATTCCTGTCGAATGCGTCAAAAGGCCGATTTGTCCATTGAACTGATGTCATGTCTGAGAACGTTTTCCCCTTGATCCAATTCTAAGATGTTAATTACACTAGTGAATCACGCTAAGCCCTGGGTTGACAGTCTGTCGTAACGCTGCCGGTTTTTCAACGTGCGGACACCATCTCGTGACTCTTGGACGTAATGATCGGAAACGATTAACGATCCTGGTCGAGAACGTTGCCTCCTTATTTATACATTGTTGATGTGCAATAATTTTTAATCGGTATGAAAACAGACGGTAGACTTTATAACGTTTACAGCCTTTAACCACCCAATATGCTATTAAGAAATCAACTCCGTAATTACACTGCTACATAAACTACCACATGAAAATTAATTACAAATAAAAATGATATAAAATTAAATATACCAATAAAGAACTTTTATAATTTGAGAATTTAAATTTTTTTTTAAATCTAAAATAGTCATGAAAATTATTTACAATCAAAATAAAAAGTTAAATCTATAAACAAATAAATGGTTCTCCTATTAGTTCGAGGTTTTATTAAAATATAATATAACATCTATAAAATAATTATTTTATATTTAAAAATCACGAATTACTAGAATAATCCTTTATTTTTATATTAAATTTTAATTAAAAAAATAATGGTTGTAGATGTATCATTATTGTGTAATGGCCACTTGGGCACTCTCAGCACGACAGACAAGAATGACACATCAACACGGAAAACAAACACTTTGAGCCCTGAAGATGATCTCAATAAAGATCGAAACGTTGTCACGATAAAGAAAATGTTTTTCTAAACCTACGCCCCACTAGACCGCATCTCACGATCTCCGAATAATCATCGACTAACGGTCACTAATCACCACACACTTTAATATTAAAAATGGATAATTTGGAGCAAAAAAAGTTTAATTTGAAATTAAAAAGCATTATTTGACGAAAAAAGCTATACAGTAAAGCCCGTAAACCACAAGCAACATACAAAAAAAAATCTATAGAAGAAAACTTACTTGACATTCTTACAGTTCATACTCCATGTTTTTTAATGTTAAATGCATACATGCTTATATATAATAACATCTAGTTTTATAAAGGCTTTGAAAAAATTGTTACTTGGAAATTAAAAAGGGTAATTTGAAGTTAAAAATGGTTAATGTTAAATTACAAAAGGTTTATTAAAAGTTAAAAAGCGTTAGTTTAAATTTAAAAAGACTAATTTGAAGTTAAAAAAGTTATTTTTGGAATAAAATATGTCAATTTGAAATTAAAAAGGGTTATTTGAAGAAGAAAGCTATATAGATCCCAAGCAATTTAGGTAAAAAAATATATATTTCTATACAAGAAAACTTACTTGACATGTTAATGGTTCATACTTGTTTTTCTATGCTTAATGCTTATATGCTTATATATTATACCATCTAGTATTATAAAGGCTTTGAAAAAAGGGTTAATTAGAAATTAAAAAGCGTATTTGAAGTAAAAAGTGTTCATTTGAATTTAAGTGATGTTGGCGTTAAAAAAGGGTTAATTCAAAATTTAAAAAATTAACTTGAAATTAAAAATGGTTAATTTAAAACTACCAACGGTAAATTTGGACAGAAAAATGGTTAATTTAAAATGATGAAATTAAAATAATCAAAAGGTTAATTTAAAGTTAAAAAGTGTTAGTTTAAATTTAAAAAGATTAATTTGAAGTTAGAAAGAGTTATTTTGGAATAAAAAAAGTTAATTTGAAATTAAAAAGGGTTAATTTGACATTAAAAAATATTAGTACGTTGTGCAAATGGTTACGTTGTTATTAAAAAATGTTATTTGATGTTTTAAAGAGTTGATTTGACATAAAAAAGGGTTAATTTGATTTCAAACGCTGACGGGAAGAAGCTACATATCTATTATTTTCTTTTGTCAAACTTTTATTATCCTTTTCAAGTTTTCTTCTGTACAGAAATATTATTTATTGTGCTTGAATTCACTGCCTTTATCGAAACGTGATTAATATCAGTCTTAGTTGCATATAAAAAATCAGAGACAAAATGAATTTGGAAAAAAGAAAACACTTGATCCTCTTTATAAAGATTATAAAGCATATTTTATAAAGTTGATCATGATGTTTTTGTAATCAAGATATATTGGATAAAGGGGGTTTAAATCTTTAATTAAGGTTTCTTAAAGAATAGTTTTTTTTAAACAATTTTTTTTGCTTACATTACAGATATGAAAATTAATAAAGATTAAATTAAGTTTTATTTAAATGTATTTCCTTTATGTTTAAAAAAAATCGACGTTAGTTGAATTTGAACCGGAACCGGAACCGTTTTTTTAGGGATGGACCTGCTGCTGACGTGTCTTTCACGCTTATTTTTATCCTGCAGCCATTTGAGGGTTTCGATCTGTTTCTGACTTCCTGTTTTATATGTAAAATAAATCAAAATTCTAAAATGTTAACCTCTCATTTGTTAACCTCTCAACTACAGAATCGATATTTAAAAAAACGTGAATATGTATCACCACAAACATGGAAGCCCGGTCATATTCACACCCCCGGAGTATTCGATATTCTCCGGAGCAGGGTCGAAACCACTCCATTC
Organism: Cimex lectularius; assembly: GCF_000648675.2. NCBI lineage: Eukaryota > Metazoa > Arthropoda > Insecta > Hemiptera > Cimicidae > Cimex > Cimex lectularius. The sequence continues at coordinate 114,129 of NW_019394161.1, read as the reverse complement.
TCGCTAATAAATTACTTTTATTCTCCGGACGTCACGCATTCACCTCCGGGTACTCGATATTCCTCGGGGCGGGTAAACAACCCCCACCTTTCGCGCTAATAAATTACATCCATTCCAATAAATTAACATATATCATACTTTTACAGTATTATTTCTGTAGTAGATCTTCATACAACACGTCAGGTATTATTTTGTAATCTATGTTCAAGAATTTATTTGTCACTTTAATACTTGGAGGATAATGTGGTCGTACAATAATGTAGAAAAATTTTCCTAAAAATCATACCGGGTGGTTTGCTTTTTATTCGGTTCATGTATTTGTATTTTTTTTTATGTTTTTGAGTTGGATTTATGCTGTTGTTAAATTTAGTTTATATATATCTAATATTTATAAACTAGGAATAGGATTATAATAGGATTATTTATTAATTAATATACATCTAATATTTATTTCTTATGCAACTTAAAAGAAAAACTTATATATATATATTAGTTTTTCTTCTAAGTTGCATAAGAAATAAATATTAGATGAGTTTGACGTGCAAATTGGGGGATTAAAAAATATTGCCAAATTGGTTTGTCACGGAGGTTTTTACGAATCTGAGAAACACGGAGAGCATAAATGTTTGAAAAATGAAAGAGAAATGAACGTGTCTGAAATAATGACCGGTTGCGAAACATGCTCATCGCTTCTCTTGGGCAACTAAAATATACCTATTTTGCTACGTCTGATTACCTGTGACGAAATCCCTGCGATCTAAGAAATACAGACCGAGGAATGAGTTATGGAAAGAGTTTGATCATCCAGAAAGAAAATGCACTGTTTTTTGACAGTATTCTTCTGTTTCAAAGTTGATTGATGCTAATTGAAGTCCTTCCCCTGAAATTCACGTACGAAAGATTCAAACCATTGTTCCATGGCATACACCTAAACAAACATGCATATATTCTTTACTGGAGTAATGAATTAAAAACGTACATCCTTACGAAGGACACTCAATTTTTTTCTTAAAACAAATGTCCACTCTTTATTGTAACAGAGAATATGGAAATTTAAGGCGAAATTTGATATTGACAAAAATATTTATTAAGTTGTAATTCCTACAAAAACGATAATTTAGAAAAAATCTATAACACGTATTATATTCCTGGATTGTGGAGTATTATTAGAGGATATTGGAGTATTATATCCAAAAAATGAGAAATTATCTAAAAGAAAAAGCTGGACATGAATATAAACAAAAGAAAATCGTTAAATTATGCAATCATTTATCATTTGATTTCAAAAATCTTCATTAGCTCCATTAATTTCGATAAAAAACTAGGTTAATTTTGTAAATTGTTCTTTATAAAACACCTTCAGACGCTGACACCACCTTATGATGACAAGAGTACGAAATTTTCGTATTTTCCTCTGCCCTTGTTCGAAAATTCCAACGGTTTAGTACGCCATTAGAGGTGAACATGAATTCATCATGGAAGAACGCATTCTTCGGCCTCCCAAATCGACATTTGTGCAAGGAACGTTAGACGCCTGTTATAATTATAGTCCCGACGTCTCTGGACAAGATGAGAGGGATACGGTTTAAAATGGTAAGTCCAGAGTACATCTCTAATTTTATTTTTTGAAAAACCGAAAAACCTTCCAACATTTCGGAGAGAGGAATTCGGATTTTCGCGAACATACAGTAAAATTCACTAATTTCATGGTCCGCTTGTCCAATGAAATCATTACAATTAATTAAGGTTTTTAGTTGAGATGAAAAAAAGTTAATGGCACGAGCGGGATTCGAAGGAGGGAAAACTCATAAAGTTAAATGCTACTACAATTAATAACCCCACCTTTTGAATTTTCCCTCCTTTTTGGCATTTTTCCATGCCATTTGAAAAATGGCAAAAAGGAGGGAAAATTCAAAAGGTGCGGTTGAGATCGGAAGTTGATGTCCGAGTGGATCGAGGTCACGGTAGCTCAAGTGGTAGAGCAGCGGCGTATAAAGCCGAAGATCGTGGGTTCGAATCCCGCTCGTGCCATTGACTTTTTTATCTCAACTAAAAACCTTAATTAATTGTAATATATTAATTGGTCAAGCGGNTGCACTATTTTGAGCAAAACCTTGTAATAAATTGTTAGTTAAATTTTATGAGCACAACCATCTAATAAATTGTTTGTTAAACTTAATTGTTTTAAATAAAATTACTCCTAACCATCATAATTAAACAATGTTTATAAAAACTTATGCATTTTTGATCTCGTTAAATTTGGTTTACATTAAAATAACATGTTTTAATTAATATAACGACAAAATTACATGTACTTGGTTTGAAATAAACTACAAAAAATATGAGTGTCCTGTTCTGATGCTACCCGGCATTAGAGAAGGGTGTAATTTTACGAGCAAAACTATGAAATAAATTGTTAATTAAATTTTATGAGCAAAACCGTAAATTGTTCCAATTGTAGTATACGTACCGCCGAAGCGAGTACAATAAATTGTTATTTAAATTCATTATATCAAAATACCGTATTCCGGTGATTTGATTAATTTTCTACCAAACCATTAAAATTAATTTTTTAAACAAAAACTAATTAATTTTTAATCACAGTTAATTTGGTTTATATTAAAATAAGTATGTTGTAATTAATATAACGACAACAATACATGTAGTTTGAATAAAAATATGAGTGTCAGTTTTTTTTGTCTTCGACTGTACTCGATGCGACCCGACGAAAATCTGTACAGTGGGGATCGCAGATCGTCGGGTAGGTTAGCGTGGCATAGCATCGGGCAGATGTGCACGGGGGTAATGCAAACTTATGGAAAATCGGAGTTTGGATTTGCGTCGGGTAGCATTGGGTAGCGGCGCATGGCGTAGCATCGGGTAAGTGTGTTTCTGGACTCACACGTAGAGAAAAATCCTTGTCCGAGCTACTTACCTAAAAGTGGGGGAAGTTAGTAACAGTATGTGGAATTTGTTTTTATTAAAATATATATACATCTTTTTTGACATATCCCTCTCTACAACCTATAATTATTTTCTCTTCGGTTTCAATCTATATGAATTAATGGGCAAAATCGTTTATAGTTCTTAGAGATAGGATATTAATCAAGAGAAAGTAGTGAGTGCTTGTGACTGGTGCACAATGGCTATAGATTATGTTGGAGGTCAGCGTTGAGGTCAAGGCGGCGAACAGCATAAAATATGCTTGTTCCCTATTCAAACAACAGGTCATAAGTTATTTGAGGTAGCCAGGATCACTTTCTCCGCGGCGACTCGTCCGGATTCATTGTCTGATCGTCATCGATGCCGGTGCGAGTTGCCGGCCGTTTGTACATCGTTGTCCACAAGCTAATTGGGAGAACGAGCAATAGGAAATTGGGCTCTAATGGTTTCAAACGACTCGTGAATAGTTGCCTTGAGCAAGACATCTTTGTGCTTTAACAACAAGTTAAATTCGTCCTAATCTTGATCGTTACGCCTACGCGAACCAATAAACACAATTGAACCGAAATTGTTTTCCAAGTATACAATGGATATGAAGAAATAGAGTCTTCACCCTGTTCAAAAAATTTCACTGTCACTTCTGAAAGAGTGAGTAAGAGGGGGTGAGAGGGTGAGAAAGAGATAGACAGAGGAAAAAGGAAAAAACCGAAAGGCAGAGAGGGACAGCAATAAGATAGAAATCAAGCAAAACAGGGTCAATCTGACAAGAAAATTGAGAAGAAGAGAAAAGACAGAAAAAAAGAGAGAGAGTGATAGGGCACAAGAAAAAAGTCTAAGAAAAGAAAGACAGAACGGCAGAGATGGACAGCATGAAAAAAAGAAAGAGAGCGGAAAAGGTTACATAATTCATTAAAAAGAATGACATTGACGCCGAGAGGGACAGGGAGAATAATAATACATGTAGAAAAATATGCGTGGAGATGGAAAGACAAATAAAAAGAAAAACTGAGAGAGAAAAAGAAAATACAGAGGAAAGACGAAAACAAGAAAGAGACAGAGATATAAAAAAAAGAAAAAAAGGGAGAGAGAAAAATCATTTCCAAAATAAAAAAATATGTGAGACTGAAAGAGATAGAAAGAGAAGAAGTGTGATAACAGTCTGAAAGGCGAAAAGAGAAAAGATACATCCCACTGACAATGTCAACATTGTTGACAAGCTAAAATTGAAAGAAACTTATTAAAATTGATAGAAAAGATTTAAGTCAACAAAAGAAAAAAAGGAAAAGAGAGAGTGGGAGACAAAGAAAAAAAGTTAGAAATAAAGAAATAGCGCAGGAAGATAGAAAGAATTGAGAAAAGGCAGCAAAGAAAAAGAGAGAGATATGAAATAAAGAATATGAGCGATACAAAAATTTAACCAGAAAGAAAGACAGTTCAGCAATGGGGGACAGCAATAAACCGAAAAAAATGAGGAAATGGAAATTGAAAGAAAAACAACAATTCATAGAAAAGACAGAAAATATAAAGAAAAAGGAGAAACGAAAAGAGATTAAAATTGAGGAAGAAATGGTAAGAGGGAAAGAGTGAAATAGGTAGATAGAAATGGATTGAGATTGAGCGAGTGAGAGTGTGTGAGTGATGGTGGCAATGAGAGTCGGAGCAAAAATGTTACTATTTCCAAACGTACACCAGTTTAATAAAGTAATTCACAATCGTCATCAATATCAACCCATTAAGTAAAATGGCCTGCAGTAAAAAATGCAACAGTCCATATCATACATCACCCCCCATAGCTCCTACCTAAGAGCTTTTTCTCCTTTTTGGAATAGATGTAGAATATTAACACACACACAAACTACATTTAATAGTTTGTAGCTTTGTAATCAGAATTATGAAAGCTGAATACCATTTTAATAATATATGATTTCTAAATTGATCACAATGTCTTCCGTCAATTTTTAACATAAAATTAAATTACCCAATTTCATCCATGATGGCAAACATATTAAGTACGATCGGCTAACGATCGGTGCATTTTTGTCCGCCTAATGTCCCGTATAAATCTTTAATCGTTTGAGATTAGTTTCCACTCGGGCGTAATCGTCCGACCATGATCTGCTTCCATAAAAAATTACATTAATATTATTCATATTAATGGAGACGTATTAAAAGTGTTTTTTTTTTATATTAATATTGTTTGTTGTACAAGTAGTATAAGTATGTTGTGTATATTTTTAAAAATGACTGTTTTGACCTATAACATTTTTTTTCGTCGCCATGATCAGACTCATGAATAGTATATTTAAATAGCATTTTCCGTCGTTTCAAATTTGGCTCACGTTTATAAAATTGAAAAGATTTTTTTTTTAGTTTGTTTGACAACGTTGTAGTCCTTGCCACTTCCAATCCTATAAACAGAAAATATAATTCTCAAAGAAAAAAAATTAAAACGTGCGTCGCATACCATCATACGCGTACCAAAGGTTTACAAAATAATTGAATTTTTTTAAATGCAAATTAGGCTTTATTTCATTCCGAGATAATTTTCTTACAAATTAATTCGCCTTTCACGTTTCTTTTGAGATTTATAGTCACAAATTTTGTCACATGTGATAATTTATATACAGCGAATGCAAAATAGATTTACAAATATAGAAAAGGTTTATGAAAAAAAATGGTATAATGCACTTTGAATATGAACTTTTACGTTCCTGAATTTGAAATCTTTTTGAACGTAATATATATTCAACTAGTTAGTTATTTTGGAAACGACGAAACGAATTAACTTTACAAAAATTTCAACAGTGTATATATTTTTTTTCTTTTTTTAAATAGGGGGCGTCGGTGACCGCAACGGTTTAGGTGTTGACACGGGGCTCATCTCTGCAAGGTGAAGGTCCCGGGTTCGAATCCAGCGGCCCTGCATTCGAGCCCGACATACTTACAAATGGGCTTTTGTTCAAAAACACCGGCACCCCGAGGGTTGATATAACCTCTGCTGTTGCGAACCCTCGTTAAAAAGAAAAAAAGAAAAAAGCAGTATATTCCTGATATCAGGAATAAAATATGCATATGTGGTGGTAATAATGATATAAAAATCAGTCAATTTGCATTTTTTGCTGTTCTAGGAACTACTTACCCGTTCACGGATCAAGTTACTGCATGGCAAATGAGGGGAAAAAACTTGCAGCTTAATTTTTTACCAGTCGATTTAACGTGTTAGTTGTCCAATATCCGTTTTTATACTTACCACACAATCAAATTGACTTAATGATCCACTAATGAAAATTGAGTGTGTCTCTCTGTATTATTTACAGGGCATTTTAGAGAGATTGTTGTATAGTGGTTCATATTTTGGCAGGCTTACATCACTTCGAGACTTGAGGACTCCATTAAATGCCAAAATCCAACGTATGCTCCATAAGTATGGACTACGTTGGATGCTATATATATATATATATATTTTTTTTTCGGAGATCGGTATTAATTAAGGCTGCCAAAATCTCGAATATTGTATGTCCAAACATCTTTAGATGTCTACTTTCTAACGGTCCATATGGATGGAGTGTACGTTGAGCTTATGCATTAAATAAGCCTTTCAAATTATGAAAATGTGGTACATCAAATCTTATATATATATATAGTAGGCTTTAGAAAAACTTTACTTTATCGTGCCAACGTTTCGATCATTATTCAAATCATCTTCTGGGCCTGGGATTTATAAACATTGTTTAAATTTTACAAATACGTGTAGGATGTGAAAAAAATGAATTTATACAATGCTAGGAAATTTTAGATTAAAAAAATTAAATTATAAAATGCAAGAAAATTTTAGATTAAAAAAATTAATTTATAAAATGCTAGAAAATGTTACATAAAAAAATTAATTTATAAAATGCTAGAAAATTTTACATAAAAAAAATAATTTACATAATGCTAGAAAATGTTTGATTAAAAAAATTAATTTATAAAATTCTATAAAAAAAAATTTAACCTAAAATTTTCTAGCATTGTATAAATTCATTTTATTTATCTTTTTAAAATCTAAAATGTCTAGCATTGTATAAATTCATTTTTTTACATCCTACACGTATTTGTAAAATTTAAACAATGTTTATTAATCCCAGACCCTGAAGATGATCTCAATAAAGATCGAAACGTTGCACGATAAAAAAATGTTTTTCTAAAACCTACGTCACACCAGACCGCATCTCACGACTTCTGAATAATTATTCTTTTATATTCAAAAAAATCGCATATATATATATTTAATGTTTAAAAAAATACCATAAAACCAATCATTTATGATTCTTTTATTGATTCGAGATTTTTTTGAAAATAAACATATTTGTTTTCTAGACCAACAATTTTATATATTAAAGAAATATTATATAAAAAATACTGGAAGACTCATTTTTTATGTTTTATTTTATATAACTTTATAATTTTAATTATCATTAATTTTTACATCTGGGTATAAGAACCCAATTATTTTATATTTTTAAAAAATCTCAAATATACAGGAATTTTACTTTAGATGCTTATATTTCATACCATTTCATGTTTCATTTCACAAGTTTTTTACTGTTTTAAAGAAAAAACTTCTTTGAACTTGAAAGGGGTTAATTTTCATATAAAAAGGGATAATTTGAAGTTGAAAAGAGTTAGTTTGACGGAAATATATACATGTTTTGTGCAATATACCATTTATACAAATGTATACAAATGGTCGTATATAACTTTGATATACTTACGAATAAACTAGATCTAGGTTTGGTCAAGTGGATGTAAATACAAATTCAATTGTTATCGGCAAGCCTTTGACATACTTGACGAAAATAGTAAGTAAATCCAAGACAATTTATGTAAATGCGATCGTACATTCCGGTAGATGATTTGTCACCAGATGAAAGCAAAATCGGATAAAATATGTTGAATAATATATATAAGATTGGATGTACCACTTTTCATAATTTGAACGGCTTATTTTATCCATAAGCTCAACGTACAATCCTCCATCCCTATGGACCGTTAGAAAGTAGATATCTAAAGATGTTTGGACGTACATCAATTCGAGATATGCTCCATACTAATCGAACTGGCGATACTAAACAACTAAAGAAGCTTGGATGTGCATCGCTTCTCCCTTTTGGGAAGCACAATTAAGACCTAAACAAACGTATGTTCTAAGTCTATGGTTCTTAAGAAAAGAGACGTTTGAAGAAGTTTGGAATGGTACCACTTGAATACTTTGGGACGCTTAATTCAGACATAAACCATCGTACGCTTCATGCCTACTAATATTTCGGATTTAGGTGACTAAAGAGGTTTGGAAGTACACCACTTTGTGACGCTTAATTAATACTAAAACCAACGTATTTTGTAAACCTAATGACTTTTCGAAACTAGATGACTAACGATTTGGCGTTGAAAGGAGATCGTATATGGACTTCCAGACATCGTAATACTTATTATTATTATTTTTTAATTATTTTTTTAACGACGGTTCGCAACAGCAGAGGTCATATCAACCCTCCGTTTCCTCTTATTGAACAGAGTCGCTGGATTCGAACCTGCGACCTTTGCCTTGCAGTGATGGGCGCCGTGTCAACGCCTAAACCGTTTCGGCCGCCGACGCCCCCCGAAATATTTAGTTCAGATCTAAAATAAACATACGCTCCATATTTAACGATCTTTTGAAACTAGACATGTATGTTTAGAAGTACCTTCCAGACTTTGGGAAGCTTATTTTAAACCTAAGCGTAACGTATACCTATGGACCTTTCGAAGCTAGATGACTAACGACGTTACGATGTACAACACATTGTATTGGTAAGGTAGATTAAAATCTAAACCCACTTATGCCCCATCCATATCGACCTTTCGAAAATAGACATCTAAAGGAGTTTGGAAGTTCATCCCCCCCCATACATCACGATGCTTCACGATTTCAATACTTATTTTAAATCTCTTTGCAATTTCAAACAATAAATTGTTCTACTTTATATACGTTTATTAGAAAAATAATTAGCAACAAACAAATAACGTTCATTCTAATTGAGGCACTTAATGTTCAAAAATTGTTGAACTTTTTTCGTTTTATTGCACTTCAAGTCACTTTGGAATTTTATATTATTCTAAGGCAATAAAGATGAAGAGTTGATAGAAGAAATCCCTCAAAAACTTGAAACAACTTAAAAATACAAATATTCTAAAAAAAAAAAAAAAAAGACGTAGGCGTGTATAAGAGGGAACAGGAATAACCCGCATAATCATAGCAGGCTGCACGATTTGACATTGTGCACTTTATGTGAAAAAGATTGGCATCTTGAGAAAAAAACTAATAATACTTCAAAACCGTAAAAGTACTGACATTTATAGAAGATTTACTATTAGCCTACTTTTTAAAACATTTTGAATGTTTGAGGTGCAAATGTAGGTAAATTAAATTTTTGTCTCGTCTCTAACGATCGGTTAATAATTTGTGCGTGAGCAAGAGCGGAATACATGATTTTTTGAATTCCGATAAGGATCAAATTTGTGTGGGTCCCCTCAGAACGCACAATGACACATTGGCCGTCAATTTATGCGCTCATTGGCGACTGATCATCGTTTAACTCGATAATGCGACTCGTTAATATTTATTACGCGGCATTGTTACGGCTCGCCTATAACGAATGAAATGGTTTATTGTTATTTCCTTCTCCCACTTGTCCTTTCCTAATATCCATTCGTACATTCACGTTTCGCGGTTAAATCAGCGTGGGAAACGAATTAGATTGAGGAAAATGCAGTGACCTTGTTTTCAAAAGTCGGATAGTTGCAATATTTTATGCACTCGTTGGACCTCTCGGCTCTATAAATGTTATAAAAAGTCTATCAACATCGGTGTGTGGGTAAGGTAGATAGGTATGGAGCATACGTTGGGATTATTTATTAATAAGCCTCCCAAAGTCTAGAAGAGATGCACTTTCACATTTCTTCAGTCATCTAGTTTCGAAAGATCGGTATGCAAGGAGTTTAGGTTCCGTTTTAGGTATTACTTAAGCCTTTCAAAGTCTGGAAGTGGTGTACTTCCAAATTATTTAGTCGTATAGTTTCGAAAGGTCGGAAGGTATGAAAGATACGTTGGGTTTTTGTCTTAAATAATTCCCTCAAATCTGGAAGTGATGCCATTCCAAGATTATTTAGTCGTTTAGTTTCAACAGCTCCATAAGTATGGAACATACGTTGGGTTTATGCTTTTATTGAGCAGTATAAAAGTGAGGTATTTCCAAGTTTCTTTAATAGTTTAGTTTCGAATATATATGGGGGATATATATGACGCCTAGGTTCGGTTTTAGATATTATTTAAGCCTTCCAAAATCTGAAAATGGTGCAGGTTCAACTCCTTTAGATGCTTGATTTCCCACGGTCCATAGGTACGTTGGGCTTAGATATTAATTAAGCTTCCCTAAGTCTGGAAGGGATGCCATTCCAAGATTATTTAGACGTCTTATTTCAAAAGTTCCTTAGGTATAGAGCATAGGTTTAGTTAAGTTGTTAAGTAAGCCTCCAAAGTCTGGAAGGGATGACATTTCAAGGTTATTTAGTCGTCTTATTTCAAAGGTTCCTTATGTAAAGTGCATAGGTTTAGTTAAGTTGCTAAGTAAGCCTCCAAAAGTCTGGAAGGGTTGCCATTTCAAGGTTATTTTGTCGTCTTATTTCAAAGGTTCCTTATGTAAAGAGCATAGGTGCAGTAAATTTGTTAAGTAAGCCTCCAAAAGTCTGGAAGGGTTGCCATTTCAAGGTTATTTAGTCGTCTTATTTCAAAGGTTCCTTATGTAAAGAGCATAGGTGCAGTAAAGTTGTTAAGTAAGCCTCCAAAAATCTGGAAGGGTTGCCATTTCAAGGTTATTTATTGATTATAACTCCAACAGAAAGAATCTACAAGAGGAGTAGTAAAAAAAAGGCGCATAATAACAAAAAGAACAAATGAACAGTTAAGCAATAATAACAAAAACACAAGGCTTAATGATTCAAGGCAAGTAAACATTTTAATTTAACTTTAACTGAATTCAAGGAATTGCGAAATACATCTATTTCATTAGAATAATAATTCAGCAATCTCATTATCCTCGGTAGGGGTGAATTTAGACCATATTCTGTTTTGCAGTGTGGAACAAACAACAAATTATGGTTCCTAAGTGGTCGCTGAGGCACACATAGCGATAAATGTAAGTTCAGGATATCAATGGCCCCATTCCGCAATTTCCAACCCCAAATGAGATCGGCAAAAATACGGCGGGAGCTAAGCGACTCAAGACCAAGCCAGTTCAGTCTTTCCAAGTCATTCAGGTGTGCAAGACCAAATCTGAAGGCCATTATCCTGGTTGCTTTCTTTTGTACTTACCACCTGACCATAGGTTCAGTTAAGTTGTTAAGTAAGCCTCCAAAGGTCTGGAAGGGATGCCATTTCAAGGTTATTTAGTCGCCTTATTTCAAACGTTCCTTAGGTATAGGGCATAGGTTCGGTTTAATTGTTAAATAAGCCTCCCAAAGTCTGGAAGTGATGAATGTCCAAACTTCTTTAGTCGCCTAGTTTCGAATAATCGATAGGTATGGAGCGCACGTTAGGTTTATGTATTAATTAAACCTCCCAAAGTCTGGAGGTAATGTACTGTCATACTTCTTTAGAGGTTTAGTTTCGAATTGTCGATAGATATGGCATGGCGCATAAATTGGGTTTTATTCGAAATTAAGGTTCCCAAAGTGATGTACATGTATACTGTACATTGTTCTTACGTTGCAGTTATTATTTCCTTCACTGATACAGCCATGTTTCTTAAAATAAATTTATTGGGATTGTCCCGAAACTTATTTGAATATGATTCGTATTTGGTTTTTCATGTGAGACGGAAATATTGATAAAGGACGACTGGAGGAGTGGTAAACCATAAATATTTTGTTTTAAAAGTTTAGAAAAATTTTAAATGAGCCAAAAAATGCATAACCATAATAATGACCAAATAAAATATAATTACGAAAAATGATTTTTATTGACCTGTAAATCAAACAGTTAAAAAAGATACATGGAGCATTGATAAATCGAATTAGAGATTTATATCCGACCCAGGCGAAATGCCAGATACAGCCTCGTAAATTTTTTTCGTCGTACAAAAATGCCCTTTGCGCTTGAAAATTATTGTGCTAAAGAAAAGTACACTGTACTATAATCATCAAGGAACATGAATGGTTCAACTTCAATGCTCCATAAAAATAAGACATTACGACAATAACAATGAATCAAATTTTAACAATTGGGATTTACAAGTTAACTGTTTCTTCACCTATTATCTTTTATTATTTGAGAAAGTGATAGTGTTGGCAATGAGTTTGGAGTTTGACGAAAGAGAGTTAGGGATAGAAAGATAAAAATATAGATACACAGAAAGAAAGAGTAAACCATAGATGGAAAGATGGGTGAAAATATAAAAAGGGGGAGGGAGAGTGATAGAGAACCTAAGAGTGGGAGGGATAGAAGAAGAAAGATATAGAAAGACAGAAAGAATGACTAAAATATACATAGGAAGTCATAGGAAGTTGATGTAGGTGGAAAGAAAGGAGGAGAGAGAGCAAAGAGTATGGGGGAATAAAAAACCAAAAGATATGTAAGAGTGAAATATATAGTCAAATATATTGGTGATGGAAGATGAGAGAAAATGGAAAGATAACGAGAGAGAAAAAGATAAATACGAAGAGGGGCAGAGAGATTGAGAATGGGAGAGAAAGAGAGTGAGAGAGTCGATGAAAATGAGAGAGAGTGAGTGAGAGAAAGAAAAAGTTATTGAAAGTTTATAATCGTTTTCTGTAACCTAAAATCGTGAATTTTGAAATTTGATGGAAATTATTTTTCTCTCAAATAGTTAATCTGGCTGGTAGAAACTTGGCTGGAAATGTATGAATATTGGAGCTATAAAATAAAATGTTTGAGAAGTTTTTTTCGTTATTTTTCTCTCGTATTGTACTCTGTAGACTGAAAGAATAATAATAATACCCGGAAATAGGCTGAAAGACATTTTCTTTGTGGTGTCTGCATAGTTATAAATTTGAATTTTGACTAACTCAACCGATAAAGACCAATTTTAAGACTGAAACTGTACTTGAACGTAATAAGTTTTTTCGAATTTTTAACTGGAATACCAAAAATCGGCGAGAAAAAATAATAGATCATATTTACTATTTGGTGGTTAGTGACCGTTAATTGGTGGTTATTTGGGGTTCGTGAGATGAGGTCTGGTGTGACGTAGGTTTCAGAAAAACATTTTCTTTATCGTGCCCACGTTTCGATCTTCATTGAGAACATCTTCAGGGCTCAAAGTGTTTGTGTTCTGTGTAGATGTGTCATTATTGTGTGTCGAGTTGAGAGTGCCAGTGAGATATTTAATATTTTTCTAAACCAGTTCTTTAAATGATTTTTGTCCAAGTTTGGAAAAAAGCACAAAAATTTAGGAATTGCTTAAGTACATAGCAATGTCTAGTTGATACGGGGAGGCCGTGGCCGCAACGGTTTAGGCGTTGACACGGTGCTCATCACTGTAAGGTAAAGATCCCGGGTTCGAATGCAGGGCCGCTGGATTCGAACCCGACATACTTACAAATGGGCTTTTTTTCAAAAACACCGGCACCTCGAAGGTTGATATGACCTCTGCTGTTGCGAACCCTCGTTAAAAAAAATGTCTAGTTTAAAAGGTACCGTATCAAATTCTGACAATTTTAATGATGGTGTGAATTAATAAATAATTGCATAACTTGTTTTAGTGTTTAAAAACTGAACAACCATAATTTTTTATCATATTCTACCTTTTAATTTCCTCTTACGCCTAACGTATGACGCACACTCTGATATGTTTATCCTTGGAACAGCGTAACTAGGACAACCTCATATGTTTAATCCGATAATACAATATTTCATAAATCATTATTTATTGAAATGAGAATGTTGAGCGTGGCCGTTGAAAAGGGGCTGAGTTATCTCGATGAGAAATTATAATATGAATGCAATAATTTTAACACAGGTTTTTTTAAATATTTACGTAAGAGGGCTGAAGGTTGTGTTAAATTGAATAATCGAAACAATGCCTTTTAAAATAACCGTGAAATAACCCTTTCTGCCTGATATTTTTTTTAATCAATCCCAAATATTTACATATCAATCTAGCTCGCTGAAGCCCTTAGTGAACGTTCGGCTTTATTTCGTAAACCTCTCTATTTATTAATAACCCGGTTCTTTCTTAGAGGTGAAATGAGGCAATTAAAGATGACTAATAGCGGCCTTGTTCGGATTCAGATTTCTTATGGTACTTTTAAGAACCTTTTCCTGTATTACTAATCATAATCCGCCCATTATGCAAATGATGGGACGCGTTAAATGAGTTATTTCATGTTCATCTCGCGAAGTGTTTTATTTTTTATTTTTGTCATTTTCTATTTTTAAACATTAACTATTTATTTTGGACATAAACAAAAATGTTGGGTTGTGGGATGTGCAGTAATACAGAAAACATGCGTAGTACTCAATTCTTTATCTTTTCTTCTCAAAAAGAATTGAGCACTCCGCTTGTTTTCTGTATGACTGCACATCCCACAACCCAACATCGTCGAATATAACAGTCATAAATAAAAGATATAAACAAAAATATTTATAAATCTAAGGGGTGAAATCGTTCTCCAATGATTAATAATATTTATTTTGTTGTTCGTTTTATAGTTGTTTTATTGTTGTATAGTTTCCTGCATAGTTTCCTTCTTTCCTCTTCCTGTTACCTTTTTCCTTTTTTTAAATTCTATATATCCTTATTTCTTCAATTCTATTACTCTTACTTCCTTGCTGACTTGTATATTCTATATCTTTGTGTTTTTTTTACATTCTGCCCTTACTTTTCGTTCTTTCTTCCTTTCATTACTTGCATTTTATTTTCACACACATACACTCGCGCAGGCACGCACACACACAAACACACAAACAAACTAGCATATACGCTCGCACATGTGCACATACACTCTTTCCTTCTCGCCCACATTTTCTGTACCTGCCTGGTTCGCCGTCTCCCAGTCTTTCTCCATCTCATTCCATTTCCATCAATCTCCCTATTTATCAATAAATAAGTTTCAGAGATGTATGACTTAAAAATAAGAAGGTTTAATTAACACGAATTGGCAGGTCATGTACTACAGATGAAGAATGAAGGATATACAGATAGATAGATATATAGATAGATAGATAGATAGATAGATAGATAGATAGATAGATAGATAGATATACAGAGAGAGAGAGAGAGAGAGAGAGAGAGAGAGAGAGAGATAGTGAGAGAAAAGAAAAATAAAGAGATAGAAGTAGAAACTAAAAATAATGCAATTATAAAGAGATAGAAGTAGAAACTAAAAATAATGCAATTGTAATCGGGACAAAGAGTGAGGTAGAAAAAGAGATCAAGACAAATTTATAAATCAAAAAGAGAGATAAACACATAGCGAAATAGAAAGAAAGAAAGAGAGAGAGAGGGAGAGAGAGAGAGAGATAGTGAGAGAAAAGAAAAATAAAGAGATAGAAGTAGAAACTAAAAATAATGCAATTGTAATTGGGACAAAGAATGAGGTAGAAAACGAGATCAAGACAAATTTATAAATCAAAAAGAGAGATAAACACATAGCGAAATAGAAAGAAAGAAAGAGAGAGAGGGAGAGCGAGCGAGCGAGAGAGAGTGAGAGAGAGATAGTGACAGAAAAGAAAAATAAAGAGATAGAAGTAGAAACTAAAAATAATGCAATTGTAATCGAGACAAAGAGCGATGTACAAAAAGAGATCAAGACAAATTTAAAAATCAAAAAGAAGATAGATAAACACAGCGAAATAGATAGAAAGAAAGAGAAAGAGAGAGAGAGAGAGAGAGAGAGAGAGAGAGAAGAAAAATAAAGAGATCGAAGTAGAAACTAAAAATAATGCAATTGTAATTGAGACAAAGAGTGACGTACAAAAAGAGATCAAGACAAATTTAAAAATCAAAAAGAAGAGAGGTAAACATATAGCAAAATAAAAAGAGAGAGAGAGAGAGAGAGAGAGAGAGAGAAAAGAAAAATAAAGAGATCGAAGTAGAAACTAAAAATAATGCAATTGTAATCGAGACAAAGAGTGACGTACAAAAAGAGATCAAGACAAATTTAAAAATCAAAAAGAAGAGAGGTAAACACATAGCAAAATAAAAAGAGAGAGAGAGAGCGAGAGAGAGAGAGAAAGAGAGAGAGAGAGAGAATCAGAAAAGACGAAAAGAGGAAGAGAGAGTGAGAGAAAAGAAAAATAAAGAGATCGAAGTAGAAACTAAAAATAATGCAATTGTAATCGAGACAAAGAGTGAGGTACAAAAAGAGATCAAGGCAAATTTAAAAATCAAAAAGAAGATAGATAAACACAGCGAAATAGATAGAAAGAAAGAAAGAGAGAGAGAGAGAGAGAGAGAAAAGAAAAATAAAGAGATCGAAGTAGAAACTAAAAATAATGCAATTGTAATGAAGACAAAGAGTGAGGTACAAAAAGAGATCAAGACAAATTTAAAAATCAAAAAGAAGAGAGATAAACACATATCAAAATAAAAAGAGAGAGAGAGAGAGAGAGAGAGAGAGAGAGAGAGAATCAGAAAACTCAAAAAAGAGGAAGCGAGAGAATATGAATGAGTGACAGCGAGAGAGAATCAGAAAGTACTTGAAAAAAATATAAATAGAAAACGAGAAAGAGACACTTAGAGAAATAAGAACGTATGATAAAAGAGAGAGATTGAGGGAGTAAGAAAGTGAATGATTCAGCCAAAAGGTAAGATAAAAAAAATCAATCCAACATTTACAAAATTTAGTACAATAATTATAGAGACAATGAGCGGGAGATAATAATATATATTTTGTCAACTTGTCAAGACGATACTTACATTATAAATGAATATGTTGAACATGTGACATAATGGACGTTTATTTGTTTACCTGTGGACAAAAAAACGTAAAGTTAATGATATATAAAACTTATATATTTGTTAAAAAATTCATAGTTATTAATATATTTGTATACTTGTATGAATGTTTTTTCATTGTATCTTAACACTTAACAATAAATAGTATAAATCGTGTCTGTGAAGAATATTTACGCTCTTTACTAAATGCAAAGCAACCTCTTTCGAATAGAAATATATTTCCCTCACAAAAATGCCCCTTTCGAGACGTTGGTTTCTCTGACGGATGATCATCAATTTCTTTATATTTCCGTATGATTTACCAAGAACACGACTCACGACTAAGATCCTGTTGGATCGTGTGTGTTATGGAGGTTTTTTCTTACTATTCGAGACGTGTAATCTCTCACGGATTAATGTTGCTGACACAATTTCTATACTTTCCCACATGTACGGGTCATACAGCCGGACCGTCTACACTGGATCCTATTGAATCAAAAAAAATTTGTATCGGTTTTCCTTAGAACGTAAAATTTATCTGTAATCAATTAATCATTCTTTTTTTCATTTCAACCAAGACCTTACACAAAATAATCAATTGAAGGAAGTAATTTGGTCAATCAGACCACTTCACATGATGGATTTAACTTTAATCTCATTCTTACAAAAATATTTGTTTACAATACTTAAAAATTGTAATTATTCAGATTAACAGGTCATAATTCGATCCTATTTGCTTTAAATCCAATCACGTTATAAAACCTGCATAGAATGACATTTGGCCTATTCAATCTTCCCTTTAAACATATTTTAAATTAATTCAAATTGCTGTTGAGAATATCCATAAATTGCTGTAATTAATTTCCCGTGTCACATTTGCATAAGCGGAAAAAATGCAAATTCTTTCCTACTTCAGTCTTAAGCCACATTTAATTATTATAATAAAAAATTTCGGTGTTTACATTCTATTTCGTCTATAATTTCCGATCGTAAGTCATCCCGGTTTGGAAAGCGATGTACTAAAATAAACATTAACATCACCTATTCCCAAAACATTCTCCCCATAAGACCGCCATTGATAATTTAATTTTTTTAAATGTAATATAATATATTTATTACAATCTGTAAAACGTAGATCATGCGTCATGAGGGGAGTTAACAACTACTGTTGTTCTCCCGTCTATAAGCGAGGACTAATCCTTTAATAATAGGTTTAATAGGTCGCGAGGCCATCTCATTTTCAGCCGTCTGGTAGGGTTATAAGGGTAGTTTCTATTGGATAAGGCTTGGACAAGTAGATGAGAGGTGAAAGTAGAGTTTATTGCGGAATGTGGAAAAAGTTAGGGGGATTATTTTCCGCACGAGAGGGATGTGGAGGTCATCGTGAAGTAATTGGAGATGTAGTAAACTACATCTCCAGACGGAGACAGATTATGTTCTGAGGGCTTATCACTGGTATAATTATTTTCTATGTAAACCAACTGTCTTGAAAAATCTTAAAGGTTCTACCAAATCAGCGGACAGGAAGGACCCAACTGATTATCAATGGATACTTGTGGATTCAGAGGTAATCAATCTCTTGACAGGGTGTTGGGACATGGATCTGGCTAATTGGTTGGATTGCGAGGACAGTTTATTATGGAACATGGATAAATTTTTGGGATATATTGTAGTATGTAATTTAAAATTAGGATTGGAAGGACTGTATTTTTTAGATGTTGGTTGGTTTAGCGGTGCCTCGCAGTTCTAGTTCACAGTTCTAGCTTGGCTGTAGATTGTCAGTTTGTTTTGTGTTGAAACGTTAGATTTGCCTTATTGGAACCCAAGGTAACGGACGCAGTGTGGTTTTGGGATGGGAATATTATTGAAGAATATTGTATGAGGGGTTTTGCTTTGACGGGTGATGTATGGTTGCTTTTGCTTTCAATAAGCTTTATACGTCAGTGTTTTCTCCATTCGGCTATTCGCAGGACCTCTGCATGGAGTTCCTCCGGAGCAATTGCGATATCAAGATCACAGATTAGCACAGCTGTCTCGACGACAAAAGATGCTTGGAGAGTGGAGGGTGATGCTGGGATATCTGAGGTGAAGGACAGATAAAGGATCGGTCCAAATACACTGCCCTGAGTTACGCCCGCTCCATGATGACAATAGTAAGCCGATCCTTTGGTGGACATTGAAGAATCGACCGGTTAGGTAGGAACGAAGGA
>NW_019394161.1:0-90000 GCF_000648675.2 Cimex lectularius | reverse complement strand
ACATTGTTTAAATTTAACAAATACATGTAGGATAGAAAAAAGTAAATTTATACTTACTCAAAGTGTTTGCTTTCTGTGTAATTGTGTCATTCTTGTGGGTCGTGTCGAGAGTGCCAGTGAGATATTGCTGTTTTATTTATATACGTTGGATTTTGAAACGGTGAGGAAGGAAGTCGGGATAGAAAGACATTTTTATATGAGGAGTCGGCTTCTTCGAGGCGAAAGGAGCCGACAATGGGAAAAACGTGGATAATGGTTCGGCCTGATTATCCTTTCAGGATTATATAGACGGGGATAATTAGGGAAAGGAAAGTCAAATTGTTGAAGAATTAGACTATGTAAAAATGTTTGATATGTGGAATGCGATGATTGTTTTATATGTTTTATTTTACGTTTTGTGTGCTGTGATGATGATATATGTATGTTATCTCTATTGAATTTAATTATTCAGAAATCGTGAGATGCAGTCTGGTGTGATAGGTTTCAGAAAAATAGTTATTCAGATATCGATTAACGGTCACTAATCTCTACACATTTCAGAAAAATATTTTCTTTATCGTGCCAACGTTTCGAACTTTATTGAGATCATCTTCAGGGCTCAAAGTGTTTGTCTTCTGTGTAATTATGCCAGTCTTGCATGTCGTGTTGAGAGTGCCCACGCAAGAGTGGTATAATTATTAAGAAGACAAACACTTTGAGCCCTGAAGATGATCTCAATAAAGATCGAAACTTTGGCTCGATAAAGAAATAGACAACCCAGACCGCATCTCACGATTTCTGAATAATTATCGATTAACGGTCACTAATTACCACATATTGAATTTAATTAATGATATTGGCGTAGCTGAGTTTGTATGTGTCTGCTCTGTAACTGATGCTGTGTTTATCTCTGTTGATGTAAACCATTTCTGAAGACTTACGTTAATGTTTGTTTTGCCCTGTGTGTAATATTTTTGGATTGTTGAAGTCGAAATTGTGTTGGTGTTCAAAATGGTGGGTAGCAAGTGCTCTAGGATTATGTTTGGGTTTTTTACAATCATAGATATATATTTTGCTTTACTCTCTTGTCCAGATATTGGGATGTAAGACCGATGTAAGTTGCCGGACAATTTAAATAATTGATTTTGTAAAACGTCAGATTTATTTACTGGTGTGGGTTTTTTAATTTTGGAAAAAAGTGTGTGAATTATTTATAGTTTTTGAAAGCTATTTTAAAGTTATTTGAAGAGAGAAATGTGTTTAATATATGTGATAGGCCGTGAATAAATGGCATGGAAATGTATGCTGGTTTGTTTGTATTTGATAGATTTGATGTAATATTATTAGTAATAGTGGATGGTGTTAGTGTTGAGTACTCAATATTACTCAGGGCGGGGTCAAAACCACTCCATTCTCGCTAATAATTACTTTTATTCTCCCAACGTTACACACTCACCCCAGAGTACTCGATATTCCTCAGGGCGGGTTAAATAACCCCTTCCTTTCACGCTAATAAATAACATTTATTCCAATAAATCAAAATAATCTCAACACCCGTATACAAACATAAAAGACTGGTCACGTTCCCTCCTGCAGAATACTCGATATTCTTCGAGGCGGGGATAATCAACCCTTTCTCGCGACTTAAGGTCCTTTTGAATAATTAATTATGAATGCAAATTCATTTGTGGATTTGAGTATATTCGATTTTATGAAAAACTGCAAAAACGATTTAAAAATCGGTTCAGTAAAACGTCGAATATTACAAAAATGCCACGTTTAATCAGTTTTAAAAAAATCAATTTTTCTGTTATTCTGTTTCTATAAATGAGAGTCCCACCAGTAAAGCAAGAATTTGTGTAATCACGTCTGATAAAGATTACAGTAATAAATGAAAGCTGCTGTTTTCACGAGTCGCCGATCAACAAGGAACTGTATAAAAAGGCATTAGAGTCTGACAACTGGGCTATCATTGTTAATAAACAATCTGAAATACCGGAATTAGTAATGACAGAGGTTGAAATAATATCTGATCTCGTTTAAGGTGCGGCTGTGATAATGGGTGGCGATGAGTAGTAAAGAGATCCGAGCCGAGAAACAGCGCCGTGTTATTTATCGATAGTTATCGCGTAAAGGACAACCCTTCGCACTTCTCGTCGGTTTAATGAAAAGAAATTTCCACGAGCCAAAATTGGAAAGGATTACATGCTTTTAACTCGGTGCCGAAGTACAAATCAAACCCCGAACGGATTTACGCCCCGAACTGTTCGCCCGCTCGGGGTTTTCGAACTGATTTAAATATGTCAACTGGTTTTACAATTGGATAAAGATCAAAGTTGCGGAAATGGCCGACATAAGTTGCCAAACGGTTTATCCTTAAACTAAGAATAAAATAAAAATGCAAATACTATCTTATCGGAACATCGATCTTGTTTCATCGCCAGTCACAGCACCATTTCTTCCCTTTTGTACATCTGCGTTATGTATGTATACGGTTTACCAGAATCTCATAAATTTTTATATGGATGTTAAAAATAATTTAGATTATTAAAATAAATCTAGATAACCGACTGGATCTTTTATTATATTTTTTGAAACAGGAAGAGAGAGGAAGTAATTGAATGTGTGCGTGTGTGTGTGTGTGTGTGTGTGTGTGAGAGAGAGAGAGAGAGAGAGAGAGAGAGAGAGAGAGAGAGTGAGACAGACTGAATGACGAATCAGAGAGTGTATGAGAGAGAAATAGAAAAAGAAAATTAAAGAGAGATTATAGGTGTCGTGAGAGAGAGAAAGTGAGAATGAGGGAGTTTGTGAGAAAGACATTAGAAAAGGAAGCGAGATATACAGATAAATAAATGGAGAGGGACAAAGATTGATAAATAGTTAGATAGATAGATTAAGAAAAAGATTAAGAAAAAAAGCAAGAGTGACGTAAAAAGATGGAGTGTGAGCGATACAGAATACGAAAAACAGAGTGAGAGAGAAAGGGAAACAAACAAGAGGGAGTTTGTGAGAGAGAAAGAAAGAGTGGAACAGAGAGATATAAATAAATAAATGGGGACAGATAAAAAGCTATGAATAGATATGTAAACAGAAAAAAATATATATATATATATAAAGATACTTCACTGCTGTCAGTATCTTTATTAGAGGCAGCCATGGTAAAGAGGTGAAACAATAACCTGCCTGTGGCCTGACTGTCCCACGAGTCTAATTCTAAAGATAAAAGGTGAAAAGTGTGCTCCGCATGAAATCAGTTTATTTAGTGTTTATTACAATATTGAGAAAAGACTATAAAAACAGATTTTATTTTATTATTCAGAAATCGTGAGATGCGGTCTGGTGTGATGTAGGTTTCAGAAAAACATTTTCTTTATCGTGCAAACGTTTCGATCTTTATTGAGATCATCTTCAGGGTTCAAAGTTTGTCTTCTGTGTAATTGTGCCATTCTTGCGTGTCGTGTTGAGAGTGGCACAATTACACAGAAGACAAACACTTCGAGCCCTGAAGATCTCAGTAAAGATCGAAACGTTGGCACGATAAAGAAAATGTTTTTCTCAAACCTACATCACACCAGACCGCATCTCACGATTTTTGAATAATTATCGATTAACGGTCACTAATCACCACACATTTTATTTTATGTTATGTATACATATACAACTGTTATAATTTATGTAAAATGTAATTTATTAATAAATCCATTATATTTCTTGGTCCGATTGACCAAATAACTTCTTTCAATTTTGATTCAAAATTCAATAGCTTTTTGTAAGATATTGGTTGAAAGGAAAATTTAATGTCACGAGAGGGATTCGAACCCACGACCTTCAGCTCAATACGCCGCTGCTCTAACCACTTGAGCTATATTGACTTCGATCCACTCGGACACCAACTTCCCATCTCAACCTACCTTTCGAATTTTCCCTCCTTTTTGCCATTTTTGAGAAATGCTCAAGTGGTTAGAGCAGCGGCGTATTGAGCCGAGGGTCGTGGGATCGAATCCCGCTCGTGACACTAGGTTTTTTATTTCAACCAATATCTTACATAAAGATTAATTTATTGAAAGAAGTTATTTGGTCAATCGGACCACGAAATATAATGGAGAGAGAGATAGAGAGAGAGAGAGAGTGAGAGAGAGAAATAATCACAACACATAAAGGAAGACCGACAAAGATAGCGTTAATGTTATACATATATGTTAACTAGGAGCTAGCGTTCTCAAAATAAACGTAGTAAATAATGCTTTGTTTACTTCCTTTGATTACTTTCGTACTGATTAATCCAATTTGCACATTTACACAAAAAGTAGCATTATGCCCTTCCATTCTGCTACACCTAAAGATCGCTTCCTTTGTTGATTTCATTTAAAATCATTCGTATTCTGAAACGTTTTTCAATTGCTCCAGTCAAGCATTGGACTGAGTATGACTGTGCCAGGGTCATAGCAATTAGAGGAATGATACAACCAGCGCGAAGTCGCAAGGACTGTAATTGTAAGTGTAAATCACTCTACAATAGGAAGAGTTCTTCGGCGCCTCAGGGAAACAGGGGGTCGACGGAAGAGAGAGACGATTGATTCATCCGGCACCGTGAAATGAGATAAGAAATTTGATAAGGGGTCCAATATGTTTCGATTTCCTCCAGGACTGTAAGAAGAAGGCTCAATGAAAATAACATCAGGGTGGCAGTCTAGGAACCGAATTGTTTTGGTGCGAGGAAGAACTCTAACTTTACTTCCAGGTACTTCCAAGACATAATCGTAGAACACGTTGTGGTGAGAGATGAGAGGACGTATTCCGGATGGCTACCTTAATGAGGTTGGGATTGGGTTTTTGCTGCGGCGAGTTCGATGTCCAGATTTGAATCGAATCGAACACATTTGAACCCAACTTAAGCGACGAGAATGTTGGCAAAACCCAGGTCCTTATACACAAGAAAGGATCGAAATGGTTATTTTTGATTATTGTAAAAGAATTCCTCCGGATTTAAAAAAAAAGCTTTAAAAAATCGGAAATCTTTTCCAAGCAATGCAAAGGATTTAACGGTCGTGTTTGGTGGCACGGTGAAAATACTCGGTATTAAAAGGGACAAAAAAGTTTTTTGCATTTTTATTTTATTATTTTTTTAGACTTAGGTAACAACATTTTCTTTTTAAATACCTTATTTTTACAACCACACCTATTTTTAGTATGCAAAATATGAATGAACCTGAATACATAAAAATTTAAAGGTGGTGCATTATTTTTGTCCAACAGTGTATATATTAATCTTGTCATATATAAGTCTTAGTCAATAATATTTTGATACAATTAATTAAGGTTTTTAGTTGAGATAAAAAAGTCAGTGGCACGAGCGGGATTCGAACCCACGATCTTCGGCTTGATACGCCGCTGCTCTACCACTTGAGCTATCGTGACCTCCACTCGGACACCAACTTCCCATCTCAACCACACCTTTTGAGTTTTCCCTCCTTTTCGCCATTTTTCAAATGTCGTGTAATCGGACTGGATTCTCTACGACAAATGAAATTACCACGGAGAGCTTTAGGGACGTATACTTCATTTTAAATCATTAAATTCACTAGTTCGTAGTCCGCGTGACCAACTAATTAAGGTTTTTAGTTGAGATAAAAAAGTCAGTGGCACGAGCGGGATTCGAACCCACGATCTTCGGCTTGATACGCCGCTGCTCTACCACTTGAGCTATCGTGACCTCAATCCACTCGGACAACAACTTCCCATCTCAACCGCACCTTTTTGAATTGGCAAAACTATCGTAATATCCCCCATTTTTCGGCGTTTCACGCAATACTGTTTACATCAAACCTCTTTTAATAAGTTTGTGAAATTTTTATGAATGTTCTGAGACATTTTTATGTAATACAGGGTCAAAAGTTTTATAATTGAAAAGAAAAACATTTATTTACATTTATTTTTGATTTTTATAGTAACGTAAAATCTAAATATTTTACAATTAATTAAGGTTTTCAGTTGAGATAAAAAAGTCAATGGCACGAGCGGGATTCGTACCCAGGATCTTCGGCTAGATACGCCGCTGCTCTACCACTTGAGCTACCGTGACCTCGATCCACTCGGACACCAACTTCCCATCTCAACCACACCTTTAGAATTTTCCCTCCTTTTTGCCATTTTTCAATTGGTTAATTGGTCAAGCGGACCACGAAACTAGTGAATTTAATATTTTGATAATTGCATTGATTGAATGTTGTGAGGTCCTTCAGGGACACAGTCGATGGCATATAGCTGGAAGGTATTTTACAAATATTGATAAACCTTCATAGCTGATGGCTGTGTGCATAACCTCTCCTTTCATCTGATAATTTCAAACGAGTATAAACAGGTTAACCGTCGAGTTTACTAAATAGTAATGCGTGCCTTAAGGTATTTGCATTTTCCTCTGGCCACTCGTGGACTTTATTGTGTCCATAATAGCTGTTATTATATCACTGAACCAACACTCATATGTCGAAATACCCCCTTGAGCTCTAATTATAATTTAAAATTTTATGTAAATTCAAGGGTTCTTGATGGAATGAAAGTGGCCGGCATTTTCCACAGCAAGCCGAACGGACCGAGGCGTTTCGCATCGTGACGGTAGTTACGGACAAACAACTCCGACCCACATCGGACAGGACGAAATCCCAGACAGATGCAAATGACGACCGGATGATCTGGATCAAATTATCCACCTATTAGAAAGTTTTGTAACTAGGATCAAATTATTGATTTTAATTCGTTTTGGACAAGAAAAGTATTTAGGAGAATAAAAGGAATTTTTATAGATGAAAATAGGCATGGATCAACCTGAGAAACTTTTTCTCTTTTTTTGGTCAGGTATTCCACCTAAAAATTCAAAACTCCTCTCTTTTAAACCAAAACCATGCTATTTTACCGTTGGAAACTGAAAAATTTGCCCTCTTTCAGTCTACTTAAACAACTTTCAAATTTTAAGTCACTGCAAGTGTGAAAAGTAACGATGAAATCAACAAAAACACGGCAAACATTTGATTTTACATTCTATTTTCTGATTTATTTACGAAGGGCAGGCTATTGCCATTATCTGTCAGCCGTCAATCAAATTAACCATTTTTACTTACAAATTATTTCTTTTCAATTTCGCATTACCTTTTTACATCAAATTAACGCTTTTTAATTTCTTATTAACCCTTTTTAGATTCAAATGAGCCCTTTTTAATTTAAAATCAATTTTGTTTAATTATCCCTTAGTAATTTCAAATTAACTGTTTTTACTTCAAATTGACCCTTCTTAATTCCAAGTTAACCTTTCTTTAAAATAACAAAAATTTCTAGATGGTATTAAATGTAAGCAAGTATATTAAAATTACTGCATTTGAAAAAATAAATAAAATGATTGGGTTCTTAAAAAAACATATTAAATTAAATTAAAACTTCAATTCAACTAAACATAAAAATAAACTATTATTCTCTATATTGAAAATAATTGTTAAATAAAATTAAAAATAATTCTTCTAATTTTCGATATTTTTGAAAATATAAAAAAAAATTTTTGTACGCCATTTATTTTATATTAAAAAACAACTGGAATTAATAGACAAAGTATTTATTTGTTTTATATAATTTGTGATTTTATTTGTAATTAATTATCAAATAGTCTTCCAAAAATCAAATTATTTTGAATACAGAAATTTTACCTGACTCGCTTATATTTCATAGCATAGCCTAAGTGTTTAATGCTTTGAAGAAAAAGTATATTTGAAATTAAAAACGGTTCATTTGAAGATATAAAGGGTTAATTTGAAATTAAAAATGGTTACTTTGAAATTAAAAAGGTTAAGTTGAATTTTAAAAAATGTGTTGAAATTATAAAAAAATTAAATGTACATTTAAAAAAAATTATCAGGTTAAAGGAAGTGACGTTTATTTTTTATTTACCTTTTAATTTCAATTTAATTAATCTTCTTATCTTCTTCTAATTTCCGAATCAGTATTTATTTTTAAAAATTTACAGGATTTTACTTTACATGTTTTTTCACTCCATCTTAGTTTTTAAGCTTTTCAATGCTTTCAATAAGAAGCTAATTTCAAACAATATAGGATAATTTGGAAATTAAAAAGCGTTTATTTAAAATTATAAATGGTTACTTTGAACCTATAAAGGTGTTAGGTGGCTTTCCTTTAAAAAAATGACAAAACCAAATTTCTCACCCCATTGGTTGAAGGTGGGTTTGATAATTTGCCAGACGCTGCCAATAAATTAAATACACGACTTTCCAGAAAATTAACACTCCTTTCTTTCCCTCCCTCTTTTCCCCTTATTAGCGAACCAAGTATCAAGTAGGGCGTTAAGAAACCCAAAGAAAAATAAAATTAATTCGCTAAATCTTAAATTGCAAACAAACTTATATTTCAATATTAAATATGAAGCGCATGCACATGTATGAGGTAAAATGACTTATTGAGTTTTTTCGATGGACAAAACTAATTTTAAATTTAATACAAAAGAAAGATTCAATAAATTACTTTCTTGGATACAAATAAATAAAGTAAAAAAGTAAAATAAACTTTAATCTTGTAAATCAAAGGAAATTAATTCAAATTAACTTAATTTATGAAGAAACAAAATGCATTGTAAAAATGTCTTATCATCGAAAGAATGAGCACGTTAAAAATATAAACAAACAAAATAGCAAGTTTGCATACAAGATAAATTAATTAATAAAATTAGAGGCGTGAGTGGCCGCAACGGTTTAGGCGTTGACACGGTGCTCCTCTCTGTAAGGTAAAGGTCCCGGGTTCGAATCCAGCAGCCCCGTATTCGAACACGACATACTTATAAATGGGCTTTTTTTCAAAAGCACCGTCACCCCGGGGGAAAAAAATTAATAAAATTACTTTTCGCGATGGAGATGGGATGTTGAAGAACGATGCTGTCGGCGTTGGTGCATGATGTCAACAAGATGACGCAAATTTACAAATGAAGACGCAAAGACAGCAAATACGTTTGGTAGCGTCGTCGGTCGTACCGGCCGTCGGCCCTGGAGGTGAGGAAATCGACGACAACGATCGAGATAATCGATAGGCCAAAGGGCATGAAGAGGTGTCTCGTCGTCAAACGTTGTCCGAGGACTTAGCGTTGATTTGATCAGGGCCAAGGGTCCGCGATAAACAGATATCCCTAGGGTGTTTATTTTTTTTAACCCTTGGTGGGTCAGCGTACAAGAACGATAAATTAAGATAAACTAAATATTTATCACCTGTGAAATTAATTAAAATCATAAAATGTAATGAAGGGGTGAAAGTTAATAACAAAAGAGAAGATAGGAGAGTTTACACGAGAAAACGTCGCCCTAACAAAGGGTTAATTCGAATTTTTTTTTTCCGTTATGAACTATGCATATTAGCCATGTGACAATTCGTATATGTGTGTTCAAATTTGGGGGGGTTATTGTGAAAAAAGGGCCAGGGGCAACGGTGGGAATCGAACCCACGACCGCGGCGTGAGAGTCTCTCATGCTAACCACTCGGCTACTGCGGTCCCCCAATTCGAAATTAAAAAGGTTAATTTGAAGTTAAAAAGGGTTATGTTGAAATTAAAAAAAAAACATTTTTCTTTTTTACAAAAGTTAGTTGAGATTCCTTTATTTTTTATCGCAAAGTTAAGAAAACGAAATGTTAAATCGGTTAGAAGATGAACTTTTACGAGTTTTTGAACTTCTTGTCTAAATTTTAAGTAAGATTTTCTTCGTTCAGTCAATACATTTAGATTTGTATTTAATTGGAAAATCGAGTTTGAAAGGCGATGATTTTAATTAAGTTGAAGACTTTCACGCAAGCTCTGATATAATGTCGTGAGCTCGGTACAAAGATAAAAGATACTGGTAGCCATCTTTACGGTACTTTTAGGTGCCCAGATGTCTATCTCGAGATAATTGGTTAATGTGTGGATTTACGGCTTGGTCCGTGATGCAACGCCCATTATCGGCGGTACAGCGTCGCAGACACGGACACTCCCATTTGTAGGCAAATAGTAATATAAAGTGCTCATGGAAACGATTATTGCAATGATAAACGGCTTTTAAAAAGCATATGTAGGACTTAATACGTGTGACTGTTTAAAAACTTGCTTTTATTAAGAGTGAGTTATTGGCCGAGTTTCCGCTCTTTCGAAACTCACCGATGCCATCTGTTTTCCACGACTTACGACATTCAGTTCAAAATCAATAACTCTTCTTTCCGATTTGTGTGAACATCGGTCAATTATTTAATAGAAGGAATATAAATTTGTTTAGTTTTTAAAATAAAAATGAACTATTTATCCATAATTTACTGAGAAATATTCATCATTGTCTAGACCTCTTAGTCAAGCTGGTGACATGGATTTTTCTTCCTGATTCTTGTTTTTGTTTTTCATCCTGTCTGTCTAATATCTCCTTCGCATGTCAAGCCGTATATGCCATTCTATTTTTTCGATTGTTTTCGTTGTCTTCACTACTTTTTTTTCCTGATTTTTAGAATAGATTTGTTAGTAAAAAATTAAAGTAATTCCTGTCATACAGGATGGCTTAACTTCCAACTACCCGTTGCAAGTCGCAAGTCAAATGTTCACTCATTTGGAAATTAGAAACGGTTAATTTAACGGAAAGATACGAAACAACATCGGACCCAACGACGACCCTTGTCGTACTCCGATTCTTATGAATTATGAGCCTTTTTGATTATTTACATTCGTTTATTTGGATAAAATATTAAATAATGTGGTTAGTAAAAAGAATTAAAAATATGGAGGTGCATAAGTTAACCTCACCCGCATATTTCCAGTTTTTAAAACAAGTTTTTTTCCATTGTATAAAAGGATAATTCTTGCTTGGATGGTTCTTAAGTTTTTTATTGCTTTAAAGAAAGGGTTAATTTGAAATTAAAAAGTGATAATTTGATATAAAAAGGATTAAGTTAAAAGTAACAAAGGTAAATTTAAAATTAAAAAGGCTAACATGCAATTAAAATAAGGAAACTTGAAAGTTGAAAAGAGTTAATTTAACGAAATGTATTCAAATATGAAAAAACTTAGGACCCATCACTGACGCATGTTGTACTCCTACCCCTATGAATTGTGAGCTTTGCTAAACAACGTGGGAATTTGAAATTAAAAAGGGATAATTTGATGTAAAAAGGATTAAGTTAAAAGGAACAAAAGTAAATTTAAAATTACAAAGGCTAACTTGCAATTAAAATAAGGTAACTTGAAAGTTGAAAAGAGTTAATTTAACGAAATATATTCAGATATGAAAAAACGTCGGACCCAACACCGACGCTTATTGTACTCCTACCCCTATGAATTGTGAGCTTTGCTAACCAACGGGTTAATTTGAAATTAAAAAGGAATAATTTGATGTAAAAAAGATAAAGTTAAAATAAACAAAGGTAAATTTAAAATTAAATAGGCTAACTTGCAATTAAAATAAGGTAATTTGAAAGTTGAAAAGGGTTAATTTAACGAAATATATTCAGATATGGAAAAGTCGGTCCCAACACCGACACTTGTTGTACTCCGACTCGTATGAGTTGTGAACTTTGCAAAACAATGGGTTAATTTGAAATTGAAATGCGTCAATTTGAAGTTAAAACGTGTCAAATTAATATTTGCAATCTGTTAATTCGACAGAAAAAAATATAATTATTAATCTTTTATTTTATCTGGATAAAATAAATAGATTCTTAAGCGTTCTTGATAATTTATTGTTTTTACATTGATGGTTTTTAATTTTTAAACGACCTTTTAAATTAATCCATTGATTGACTTTAAACGGGTGACTTTAAATAAAAAAATAAAAAGTTGAATAATGTTCTAAATTATTAATTTTCATGTGGCTTTTAAGATGTTTTATTGCTTTAAACAATAATTAATTTAAAATTAAAAAGGGTTAAATTAAAATTTAAAAAAATGTTCATTTGATATTAAACATGTTATATTTATAATTAAAAAAAGTTAATTTGAAATAATATAGGGTCTAAATATCTATAGATCAAAACCTTTTGGCTCATATGAAACTGGACGATAATGGTTTAAGAAAGTTTACGTGTCTTGATTTTGTTTCCCAAAAACGCCACAATAAAAAGATAGTGGAAGGCATAAGTACTAATCCTGTATATTACTCTCTCATAGTTTGATGAAAAAATGTTGTACAATGCTTACTTTCCAATTTTACGTTTTATGGTAATACGGCCTGATTGGTTATTAAGGATATTTCTGGGGTGCGATACACTCAAACCTGGTGGTTAAAAATATGACTTTTCATTTAGCTAATATTTATCATGTGAAATAATGAGCTGCCTTGTTTGTAATCGCACGATTTTACAATAATGCAAAAGCTTTGATTTTTCCAATCCCAACGAACCAGGGTTTCTTAAGTTTCGTACTTAGGGTTGTTCTTCTCCTTGGGGTTGGTGCACTTTAGTACAGATCCAGATTAAACCGAGCCTGCTTCAATTTACATAAACTTGATTCTGGCTAGCTCTCCACCGGATATATCGATTTCGTCACCCGGATCTAAATAACATGCACCAAATTGATTAAATTAGGATGAAAAAGGGAAAAAAGGTGAGAACTGCCGGGTCGGACGGTCGCCTCTCAGCACGACCCCATGCTAACTAGCAACCGGGGAAGTCGGGCTCACGCGATCCTCAATCACTCATCTAGCCACACCTCGTGAGTTAGTGAAACCTGGGTGGGTCATCACGCAACACCAGACCAAATCGCGTAACATTAGTATTGCCGAATGTTTACTAGGAAGACGAGGTAATTTGACCAATTTCCACGATCACCTCCGAACTACATGACACAACTCTTTCGCAAACCATAGGGGTTCAGTAAAAGTATATTTGTGTTAGTTAGTGTTAGTTCCTCTCTTTCGTATATAAATATATTTTCCGATACATTTTAAGACGAAGATATTTCTAAATTTGGCGTATGGAAGTGTACACGGCTTGTCAAAAAGTTTGCCTTGAAATAGACATTGTTTTTCTTTGTGACATGTGGGAAAAGATAACAATGTTTTGTAAATCTTTTTGATCCTTCTTTAAACAGAGGTCAGCTTCTTGACGTTGATGTGTCAAAGTCTTTTTGTACGAAGCATTTTGCATTCTGACGTACGCCAAAGTTTTGAAGTGCACGATGATCTTTTGATGGTATGTGTAGAAGGCTTCGACGTCTTGGTGTCTACGCCGTTTCCATTCGTCCGAGTTGACCTTTACTGTTTGTTTATACATCTGACATGAACCGTGAGACTGTGTTGGGAAATCGATCATTGTAGTCAGGACTAAGATAAGCCACGACCTCTTCGTACTCCGGCTTTCGGATCACTCCAGTCTGACGGGCTCTCAAGGATTTTCAAAAGTCTCCATGGGTCAACCACATTTTAAAACGATCCTCTGGCAATTTCGGGTCTGTACTCTGGACAGACGTTTTATTAAAAAAAAGAAGCAAAAATAATGTAAAATAAACTATTCAGATTTGAGAAATATTCAATCTCGTTTCCTGACTATAAAAAAATAACTTAAAAAGATCACGATGATATTATAATTCCCTTTATAATTAACCGTAGAAATGATAAAGGTGGGGTGAGTATGTTGTTTAAATCTCTTTAAAAGGTAGTTCTTACTCATAATTTGTGCTTTCAATAATCCAGATTTCAACCTGATGATTAGCGTTAACGTTGAAATCTGGAAAGCTGAAAACTACAAATAGTGAGTAAGAACTACTTTTAAACAGATCAAATTAACCGTTTCTATTTGTAAACTAACATTTTTACTTCAAATCAACCTTTTTTACCGTCGAATTAAGCTTGTTATATTTTCAAAGTTTCAGTTTTTTAGGTTCAAATCAACTTCAAATTAAAGGTCTTTAATTTTGAGTTAACCTTTTTTAATTCCAAATTAGCTATTTTTAATTACAAATTAACTATTATTTGCATCAAATTAAAATTTTTTGTTTCTTAAATTAAATTTTTTACCTTCAAATTAAGTTCTTTAATTTTAAATAGTGTTTAATATTTAATTTAGCCATTTTAATTTCAAATTAACCGTTTTTAACTTCAAATTAACCATTTTTAACCTCAACTTAACTTTTTTAAATTCGAGATTAATCTTCTATCTTTATTTAACTTTAAGTTAACGTTTTACTAAAAGCATTGAAAGATTTAAAAATGTAAAGAGATGGTATGAAATAATATAAGCATCTAAAGTAAAATTCCTCTATATCATCGATTTTTTAAATAAATTATAATTGGGCTCTTAGAAGAAGATATGGAAATGAATTACAATTAAACCTTTTATCTCAACTAAAAACCTTAATTAATTGAAAGATATTAATTGGTCATGCGGACCACGAAAACTAGTGAATTTAATAAGTTAAAATGAAGTATACCTTCACTAAAGATCTCCGTGGCCATTTCATTTGTCGCCGAGAATCATATAGATTACACGACATTTGAAAAATAGCAAAAAGGAGGGAAAATTCAAAAAGGTGGGGTTGAGATGGGAAGTTGGTAGAGTAGCGTTGTATTTAGCCGAAGGTCGTTGGTTCGAATCTCGCTCGTGCCATTGACTTTTTTATCTCAACCAAGACTTTACATAAAAAGAATTATTTATTGATTAATGTTGTCTGCCCAGTGTTATTAGTTCACACCAGCGTCCTTGTTTCTGGAGCTCAACCAAAACCTTAATTAAAGATTAATTAATTGATAAGAATACTACATTTTTTTCAATAATGCATGCAGTGCTAATGTTGTCTAATACGTGTGTGGTGATTAGTGACCGTTAATCGATATTTATTTAGAAATCGTGAGATGCGGTCTGGTGTGATGTAGGTTTCAGAAAAACATTTTCTTTATCGTGCCAACGTTTCGATCTTTATTGAGATCATCTTCAGGGCCTTCCTCTTTGCCCTTCCTTTCACCTTAAAGAAGCCGACGCCTTATACAAAAATGTTTTTTCTATACCGACATCCTTCCCCACCCCTTCAAAATCCAACGTATATAAACACAAAATAGCAAAATCTCACTGGCACTCTCGACACGACACGCAAGAATGACACAATTACACAGAAGACAAACACTTTGAGTGAGTAGAAATACTTTGATTGAATATATAAAATATATTTTGCATTGTATAAATTCATTTTTCCACATCCAAAATGTAATTGTTATATGTAAACAATGTTTGTAAATCCCAGGCCCTGAAGATGATCTCAATAAAGATCGAAACGTTGGCACGATAAAGAAAACGTTTTTCTGAAACCTACATCACACCAGACCGCATCTCACGATTTCTAAATAAATGTTGTCTAATACAGTGAGTCTACTAAGAAGTTTATAATCAGAGAAATACCATAAGTTAATTAGAAAACAAATCAGTTAATGTCTTACTGACATGTAGTATGTACAGTACCAAGACTGGTATTGGGTCCGTCAAATTAACCCATTTTGATTTCAAATTATTGAAATTTAACATTTTTTCAATTCAAATGAACCCTCATCAATTTCAAATTAACTATTCTTTATTCAATATTAACCATTTTTTAAATTTCAAATGAGCTCATGTTTAATTTCAAACTTAATAATATTTTTTAAATATCAAGAGTAAATTTGTTCGCTGTAGTATAAATAGACAGGCAGGAGAATGTTTGAATTGAGAGTGAAAACTACGGTTTTATTGGGTTTTTGCATTATATGCTTTGATTGTCCGTTTCTCGAGCTAGGGTTTGAGTATACAAATATGGTCTTAGGGGTTGCAGATGGAAGTAACAAAATCAGTGTTGTTGAAAGGATAGCAAACAAACATATAACACATGGGTAAATGTGAAAGGCGTTGGAATGAAATGGGAGGTAATCAGTAAATAATGAGTAAAGCAAAGGAGCTAGCGTGATTCCCTATGGGACGCCGGTTAAAATGTTCACAGAAGATGACGTCTTGGATTACTTGGAAACATCAGTTTGTCAGGTAGGATGCAAAAGGAGTCTGAGTTTCAACAAACCAGAAAAATATTTCCTTCTCTATTTATATGAAAATAATTCATCATTACCAGGGCATATCATACGAATCACTGTGGGAAACGCAATCGCGAGTAAGTGTTGCAATCCTGGAAAAAGAAACAGCGATTGTGAAGAAAAAAGCTTATCTTACCTCCGATATCTTCTGCACTCCATCCTACCCAGTTTTTCTGACATTTATAATTATATACTGCCCTCTATGGGTTTTTATTTACCTCGGATTAGGTGTCGGCGTGAACACATTTCCCATACCAATAAAAACTAGCCACTATAAAGCTAGAAATAATCGCCTCTTCTGTTCTATCGCGATAGCCAACTATTAACTTTTTTCTGCTCTAACGGCCCAATAGAAAGGTCAATTAAAAACCTAGAATGGTAAGAGATATGATCCAATAAAAAAATATAGTTGGCTTCCACGTTTAGATTAAAATAAATATTGCTACTTATTTTGTAACGAATTGTTTTTAATTTTTTTGTTTAACACTTTCTTAGCCTCAGGGCAACACCAAATTTAGCCAATTTGTTAAAGCTTAGCTAATTCCATCAGTTTAGTGTAGGTGTAGTGTATTCCTTCAATGTTTCATCCGCTGTACTGGCAACACTGATTTTTTTGGCGCCAATCTAAAATCTCCATTTTGGAATCTTATATCTCCAACATAAGTTAAGATTTATTGGCACCATTGTTGATAATATTTGTTTTATATTCTTAAATTAAAATTATTATTACTCAAATTGATTATTTAATATTTCATGTTAAAAATTGTTAAAGTATGAAGGTATATTCAAATCTGTGTTATAATTTCAGGTGAGATTTATTATCACCATTGTTGACAGTATTGCTTGGTATACCTTGTTGAAGGTCTGAATTAATGTTTTCAATGATAACTTACATGTGTAAGCGCGTCTCTTCTGTTTTCGGCCCAACCCTGAATTTGGAGAACCGAAAACAAGGTCCCAGAGGTTTTATATGATCGGACCTGACTACAATAATTTAATTTATTGATCAGGCACTTTTTTTAATATGTTCCATTCAAATATTCAATTCAAACCAAAATAAATACGAGACCAAAATATTAATTAAATTTAAATCTTTTATTGCAATTTATTTTCAAATAAGATTACAATTTCTTTTATTAATTATTATTTTTAATTTAAAGAATCTTTTATTTTATAATAAAACCTATTTTACAATCTACAAACATTAATTTTAAAATTTAATTTAATTCTCGTTTTATAAAGAAAAGTAAAAGTAAAGGAAATTATTATTATTGTTATTATATTAATTTTTGACCACCAATTAGAAACGTGTTGAGAGTGCAGAAAACAAACACTTTGAGCCTTGAAGATGGTCTCAATAAAGTTCGAAACGTTGGCACGATAAAGAAAATGTTTTTCTAAACCTACATCACACCAGACCGCATCTCACGATCTTCAAATAATCATTAATTAACGGTCACTAAATACCACAGATAAATTTTAAAAAGTATTTATCACCTTGACTTACCATCTAACAATACAGAATTTGTTTTTTTATCTAATTCACATATGATGTCGTGTAAAGTTGAGCCAATTATAATAAAACATGACGTTCTAGATTATGATGTTTTATTTCACGTTCAGGCATCATAAATCAACTTGCGGACCTGAACCGTGTCAATTATAATTCACACCCTGTGAGGCACATTAATTGGGACAAAAACACTATTTTGGAGTCGATTCTAGAAAAACAAATGAGATTCAAGAAATGGGATAAACACTATAAAACAAAACTGTTTTAACAAAAATAAACTAAATAAAACGCCGAAAATATGAAATTTCAACAAAACTATTTCAACATTATGCGTTTATTTTTGCATTAAAAATGAAAAATATTCCAAAGGGAAACAGTGAATATAGCAGTTATTCTGCCGGGTAAGTTGGCAAATTAATTATTACAGGATTAAAGTAACGTTTTGTAAAATGCAAACAATGGGTTTATTTAAAAGTTAATTATCCTAGATTTTAATGTAAAACACTTTAAAAAAAAATCTCTGATTTGAGGATCAAACCAATCCTTTTTCCGTTATTATAATGTTAACAGCCGGAACCAAATCAATTCTGCATAATCTTCTCATTAATTGGTATGCGAGTCGTATTTATTTATTGGATCCATAATTAATTCGTATTTTATTAATTGAGCCATTAATTCATCTTTAATGGAGTCGCATTTCTTTGTCGCTCCTTTGTTTTGCTTAGTTTGCGAAAGGCAGGAAAACCGGTACGGTCTGGGTTTGTGTCTGTTTTTTTTCCTTTTTTTTATTTCTGGGCCGACACCGATATACGCGGATCATTATCGATTTTACACGCACGGCGGTGTCGGAAGTTAAACGCTGACAGTTTGCGAATGGTTCATGATCGAACCGGTCAAATTACTAAACCTCGGGACGTGAGTCGTCAGGAATCTTTGAGAATGTTTTGAAGAAACGATAAATTTCAAAAATTGAAATCGGTTATCTAACTAAATATTAAGACATGTAAAAATCAATGAATTATTCTTAGGATGTCGCCTATTTATTTTTTTATTTTTTGGTGAGTTACATAAGTATGTAGAAATAACAGATTAGCGTGAAGACAATGATCCATCAAAATTTTAGTACAAAAATTGCATGTTTTTAGGAAATGGATATTCATATAAAAAATAAAAGAGAACTCGTATACAGTTTTTTCCGTCAAATTAACGGATTCTAATTTTAAATTAAGCTTTTTAATTTCAAATTAAACGATTAAAACTACAAATTAACTAATCCTTTTTAATTTCAAATAAATCTTTCCTTTAAAATTACCACCCTTAAGATATGCTATGAAATATAAGCATGTAGAATAAAATTTCTGTCAATTTGAATTTTCCTAATAAAAAAAGGGAATTTTAGACAATTCGATAATTAATTACGACTAAAATGATAAATTATATGAAAACAAACAAAAGGGGCATCGGTGGCCGCATCAATGTAAGGTAAAGGTCCTGTGTTCGAATTCAGCGGCCCTGCATTTCAAGCCTTTTTAACCATTTTTAACTTTAAATTAACCCTTTTTGATATCAAATAAACGCTTCCTTTAAAGCATTAAAACATAAATTTAAAAAATTTAGGATATGCTATTAAATATAAGCAGGTCAAGTACAATTTCTGTATATTTAAGCTTTTTAATACAATATAAATTGGCTCTTAGAAAATCGTTTGATAATTAATTACAAATAACATCACAAATTATATGAAAACAAAGAAATACTTCTAGTATTAATTACAGTTTTTGTTTAAATGTAAAATAAATGGTGTAAAAATATTTTTTTATATTTTCAAAAATCTCGAATTAATAGAAAAATTTACTTTCACTAATTTCGTGGTCCGCTTGACCAATTAATATATTACAATTAATTAAGGTTTTTAGTTGAGATAAAAGATGGTAGAGCAGCGGCGTATCTAGCCGAAGATCGTTGGTTCGAATCCCGCTCGTGCCAGTGACTTTTTTATCTCAACTAAAAACCTTAAGTAATTAGAACAATTTACCATTAATTTTTTATTTTTTTTATTTAAAGTTGTGTATCTAATGGAAGTTTAGCTTTAATTAAGTTTCATATTTATTTAGAAATCTGAGATGCGGTCTGGTGTGATGTAGGATTCAGAAAAACATTTTATTTATCGTACCAACGTTTCGAACTTTATTGAGATCATCTTCAGGGCCTGGGATTTACAAACATTGTGTACATATAACAATTACATTTTGGATGTGGAAAAGTGAATATATACAATGCAAAATATATTTTTTATATATTCAATCAAAGTATTTCTACTCACTCAAAGTGTTTGTCTTCTGTGTAATTGTGCCATTCTTGCGTGTCGTGTCGAGACATGTGTGTCACTAATCACCACACTTACGTTTCATATGTTTTTCTAAAAGCCCAATCATTTTAAATTTAATTTATTTTCGAGTGAAGGAATTTTTATCTACTTGATTACATTTCATACCATCTCCTAGAGATTTTTGTTGTTTTTGTTGAGGAGAACTCGTAAAATGCCGTTACTAACCTTTTTTTAAATTTTTTTCGAACCCTTTTTAGTTTCATATTAACCATTTTTAACTTTAAATGAACCCTTTTCAATTTCAAATAAACGCTTCTAATATTTCCATAGTTTTCTCCGTCAAATTAACTTTTTAAACTTTTTAACTTCAAACTAACCTTTTAATTTCAAATTAAACCTTTTTATTTTTTTATTTCCAAATTAACCATTTAGAACTTCAAATTAACCAATTTTAATTTCCAACAAACCCTTTCTTTAAAACATTAAAAAAAAAAAATATATATATATAAATATAGGATATAGACCATTTTTGTTGTGTCTTATCTTCCAGAAATACTGATTTCGGGAGGTTATATGGCCATTTGTAAATCGTTCTTTTTTTCAAGAAATAAATATTTGTGCGCGGCTGAGGCATAACGGATGAAATACACCGCCGTTATAAATTTTCGTCTGCCCACTCAGTACGATATAAAAAAATGTAAGCAAGGAGAGCGCTGCGCATTCGCTCGCAATTCGTCTAATTTAAACCAGTTTGAAGCCATAAAAATTGATTATTCAAATCCGGGCAGGGGTCTAACTAACGTGTTAACTCTGCCTCACCTAAAAAGAATCAAATACACAGAGAAAAGATTTACTGTGCAACATATTGCATAACTGCATAAGACGGAGATGTATTATTTCGTGGAGTCCGAGTCTAACACCCTGAGCGATATTAATGCCCCGGATAACACGCCAAGAATTGGCACACATTCGCAGGCGATATGAAACTACATATTTCTAAATAATGTTTATCACGTCGCCCTTAATCCTCCTCGGGAGGGAGATTTTCATTAATTAATCCTATCATTTACATAGACGAGTCGACTGCTTTCTCTGTCTGCCGAAAGTAGCTATTTCTGTTGATCTAGTTATAGCCACCAAAGCTCTCTTCCGAGCTTGAATCATAACATAATTAAAAACTATAGGTTAAGGTTTTTTGTAAGTTTAAGCCGCTATGCAATACAAAATACAAATTAAAAAATTCAGATTCTGTTTCGAAATGAAGAGAGTCTCGCACTTTAACTGAGAGACCAAAAAACCAAAAACTCTATCCCATGGTTTGCAACATCCAAATTCGGATGCAAAAAATTTTACTCTTCAATGTTTCAGATACACACCAACCACTACATTTGCGGGGCTTATTTGCACAAAATAAATCGTAGAGCGTCCCCAATAATTATCTCTGTTGAGTTTAATCCTCACGTAGACAATGTGATTCTAATGTTTCTAGAATTGTATGGTTAGAGGGGGTTGATGTCTGACAGAGAGCTGAGAATAAAGGATCACTGTTGAATGTCAATAACTACATTAATTATGTTTTGTCAATATTTATGTTTGACATTTGTAATAAAATTAACTTTCTTAATTATTATTTGTAAAGAATT
The DNA here is from genome assembly GCF_000648675.2 of Cimex lectularius. Taxonomy (NCBI): domain Eukaryota; kingdom Metazoa; phylum Arthropoda; class Insecta; order Hemiptera; family Cimicidae; genus Cimex; species Cimex lectularius. The sequence continues at coordinate 68,490 of NW_019394161.1, read as the reverse complement.
GAGAAGTTACATTATCCGGATAGTGGTCAATGTCAAGAGAGATCGTAAATGATCAAGTGAGCCTGAGATGCGGTCAGCTGACCGCCTCGTCTCAAACACATCGAAAATAATTTGTTTGTTTATGTCGGGCGAAGTAAAGAACGATTGTAGTGATGTCGTGTACCCAGAGATAATATCATCTGTGAGGAGGTGTGTCCGGCCCATTTCCTTTCCTCAACCGCATAACTGACCAAATACAATCGCCTTGACCGTGTTTCGACAACGTCGGAGTAATGACACCGAGGCGTATTGTCCGACGTCAATTCATTGTCGGAAAGAAAAAAAGTAAAAGGAGATTTGGTAATGGGGCTCTGATTGGTGGCCGGCGCCCCGCCTTCGGGCTCACTTTACCAAACCTCCTAATCATGGTCATTTGAATTTTCAAAATTGGGTTATTGGAGCTACGCCTCGGTTTGCGCACGTAGACTCGCCCGGTATCACTCGCCTACTTTTCTTTACTGCCAAGGATCCTCACCCTTGTCCTACAATTATTCCAATGACACGAAATTGAACGGAATTAGCCACGGGTCGTTATCGACTGAATCATGGTTTGATTTTTGCCTCCGATTTTGTTCAAAAACCATAAACAATCGTGATAACTTTAAAACGATTCCACCGACTTATAATAACATGCTTAGAGCACAATAACCTACACAGACTGCTCCATAAGAATAAACCAAATCTGTAGACATAAAATATAAAATTTGGAGAGGTTTTGTTGGTTCTTCCTTAATTTCCTTCGCTTATAATAACATAAAAACCAAAAGGATATCAGAGAAAAAAGTAAAATGCAGCTTTACAAAGGCTGTAATAATATTGAATTAAATCCAGAGGATTATTTCATTTTTAAGTGGAAAGGCGGATACCGACAAGAAATTGACATATACCGATTCAGCACAAAAATGTATTTTTTAGTTTGTAGTTTATATAAAATTTTCATTTGGAATTTCATTGGAAACAGTGTAATAAATTGTCCTACAGGGCGCTTACAACGAATCAAAATTTTTTCCAAAATATTTTTTGCTCACTTAAATCGTAGCGTCTTTTGGTTTTGTAAGTATTTTATATATCTCATCTCATTAAATAGGATCTTTTTTAATATTTTTCTAAAATACGAAAAAAGTTTGCTGATATTATTATAATAACCGTAAAATTCATACACTACAAAGTCAAAACCTTGTCTGAGAAAATCTCACCGTTCTTAAACTTCTCGTAAAAATCTATTCACTCGATCATACGTTAGCCGAAAAGACGAGAAAATGTATGTATATAATTACAGAAAACGTTGAAAATGAGAATTTTTTAAAATGGTAGATTAAACAGTTAATATTGCACATAAACTAGAGATTTTTCCGTCAAATAACTCTTTTTAAGTTCAAACTAACTCTTTTTCAACCCTATTTCTTTTCAAAAGAACCCCTTTTAGATGGAGATATGAAGGATAAAAATATAGAGTAAAATTCATGCATATTTGCCATTTTTTATATGAAAAAATTTCGGCTTTTACTCCATATAAAAAACTTATTGTTATGAAAACGAATTATTAAAATGAATAAAATTAAATACATAAGTAAAGAATTCTTCTTTTAATTTGAGCTTTTTTCCGTCAAATTAAACCTTTTCTAACTTCAAAATTAGCGTATTTTTAATTTCAAATTAACCCTTTTAGACTTCAAAAAACCCTTTAAATTTATTTGAACAATCAATATTGCAGATAAGATATAGCTTTTTCCGTCTCCCTTTTTAACTTCAAATTAACCCACTTTACGTCAAATTAATCATTTTACATTTAACCTAGCCCACTTTAATTTTAAATTAACCGTTTTTTACTTCAAATTAACCGTTTTTACGTCACATTACAATTTTTTAACATTTACACCAATTAACCTTTTATAAATTTTAAATTAACACATTTTACATCAATTTATTTTTCTTCTTCTTTTTCATTTCAAATGAACTTTATTTCAAATTAAACATTCCATTATAGCATTAAAAAAATAAAGAAGTGAATGGTTTAAAGGATAAAAACGTAATGTAAAATTCCTGTATATTTCCGGTTTTTTTTTTTTTTTTTAATATGAAATAATTGTACTTTAAGAAGACGGAATGAAAATTAATTATAGTGAAAATAATAAATATACAAATTTAAATATGTATATAAAAGGATACTTCTTTTAATTTGAGAATTAGTTATAAATATAAACTGTGTTTTTATCTGAAATACCACATGAAAATTAATTACAATTAAAATGAAAAGTCATATACAGTTAAATATAGAAACAAACAAATAGTTCTTCTAATAATTCAAGATTTTTAAAAGTATAAACAACTTAACCTGTAAAATAATTATTTTATTTTTAAAACAATCTACACGCAAATATACTTGAAGTTTTCTTTACACGCTTATATCACGTACTATCTTCTACGTTTTTTATTTCTTTCAAGAAATTGTTAATTTGAAGTCAAAAAGGTTAATTTGAAATTGGAAAGGGTTCATGTTAAATTAAAAGGGGTTAATTTAAATTAAAAACGGTTAATTTGAAATTTAAAAAGGTAAATTTTGAAGTTAAAAGAGGTATAAGTTGAAGATAAAAAGCTCACATTAAAAGAAGAATCCTTTATTTTATATTTAAGTTTGTATACTTTATTATTTTGTGTGGTGATTAGTGACCGTTAATCGATAACTATTCAGAAATCGTGAATGGTGTGAACACCAGACCGCATCTCACGATTTCTGAATAATTTATTATTTTGTTTGTAATTAATGTTTATATAGTCTTCTTAGAGTCCAGTTATTTTAATTAAACATTTATAAAAAAAAATTATGAGCTTATATTTCATATCATCTAAGTTTTTTAATGCTTTAGAGAAAAAGTTCATTTAAAATTGAAAAGAGTTAATTTAAAATTAAAAGGAGTGATTTTAAAGTATAATAGGATTAACTTGGTAGAAAAAATCTGAAATTAAAGGAAGAATACTTTATTTTTAAAATCAATTATCCATGTTATTATTTTAATTGTGATTAACGTACATGTAGATTTTATGTTTCAAAAGGTTAATTTGAAATAAATAAAAAAGATTAATTTGAAATTGAAAAAGGGTTAATTTTAAGTTTAAAAAACGTCATTTTGAAATTAAAAAAAGGTTAATTTGAAGTTAAAAACAGTTAAATAAAATCTATACATCGTGAGAAGTTAAGCTAACAGAGACATTATATATTAATTGATTATACAGATATTTAATTAAATTTCTGTTAATGAGTTATGAAGCATTTTCAAGGATCACTTGTTTTTAAAGTTTTTTATAATAAATAAGTGTTATGGTGAATATAAGAAAAACCAGGCAACTCCAAGTTTTGGCTTTAATCTTTGTTGAACGGCCGAGAAGGTTTCAATTGAATTTATGGCTGAGAGTGAATAACTATATATTTATGCAAAATTTATTACTTTTTCGTCTCGTTTCTGTACGAGTGATCTACATTTAAGAAGTGGGGTGTTGATGATGACTTCTCCATCAGCGGCACCTTTCATCTTATCGCACATATCTAACACATTTTTTCCAACGCAGTTAACGGTCTATCCCATTTTTGGTCAGCACGAAATCCTATCTTAATCTTTGATCTATTAATGAAATCTTAGTTGGCATCGAGAGTTTCGTAATGTTTTTTGAAATCATTTTCTTAATATGAATTTTTTTTTTAAATATATGTAATCCCATTTTCGAGAAGGCTACTCGTATTAGGTAATAATGTGAAAATTCTATAAGCCAGCAGTTAAAATCTGTAATTAATACTAGATAAATATATATCATTGAGACGTTGAATACATGAAAAGTGTGCATAAAATCACCTCCAATCTAAACGCATACGTTGGATGTTTAAAAGGGAAAGTGGCCGTCCGCCATTCAAATTTGTATTTAAGTCCTGTTTCCATTCGGCCGAGTCGTTTTGGTTCTGATTCTCATTAGCGAGATCCCATAAAACAAGATCTAAACGTCAACTCTAAAATCGATCAATCGGTCAATCTTTATTTACAAGGGCCGGATATCACAAAGTGAAAAAGTTTTTTGATACCATGTAAATTGCACAATTAGTACGTTGAAGCTATATCGGTGAGTTTTATTTTTGTTTAACACCCGTCGTAATTTCACTCTGACAACAGATATTTCCGTATTTGAGACGCAGGTCCTTAAACATTTTTAAGCTTCATGTGCAAAGTTTCACTCTTCTTCTATTCATTACTTTCTAGTTTAAAATTGTTAAATACATGTTGAAACACCTTTTCTACAACTAAATTCTATTTCTACTCGCTCAAAATTTCATTTTGATCCGAAACCTACCCACGCCCATCAACATCGCTTGCAATGATGGCAGAGAGAAGCAAGGAGGGCATTGCTTCTGATAAAACATTAAAAATGAATATGAAAGATTCGGTCTCTTCAACTCGGGACGTACGAAATTCAAAATTGATATTTACCAAATATTGAGCAGGAGCTTTACCACCAAGAAAATATGAGCCCGTTCCATGATTGTATCGAAAACTTACAAAAAGAATAAGCATATAGAGACTTAACCCAATGTCATGGGGAACTAATTGTATTGAATCATCCCAAAATGAAACTGGGAATCGTCAAAATAGATAAAGTTAGAATGACATTATGAAGGATAGGGATAAAAGTAGGGATAAAAGAGGCGGCCTCTGCACCTCGACCTGAATAGATCTATTGCGCTCTCCTGTTATTTATAACTCACTGGTCAGCTTCAGGTTATTAACCAGCCTCCAAAGCTTGCCAGCGGCTCCTTGGTGTAGGATCTTGCTTGTGTTTTTTCTTGTCCTAATTGCACTACATAGATCTTCACAGAAATATAAAATGTGTTCTGCGGTCTCCTCATTTTCCTGGCGGTATCTGCACAGTGTTTCTTCTGTCTGTACTTTTATCCGATGCATGCGCTTTTTTATGTGGCAGTGCCTGTCAGGAGTCCAGCCAGAATCCTGGTTCGGATGCGGTTACCTTCCCCTAATCGTGAATTTTGCGAACGTCCTTCTATGAATCTCTTTGCGTGCCTCATATCTGTGGTATTGTTCCACCAGGTTTTGGACTCATTTAGGATCCACTTTAAGATGTATGCTCTTTTGTGGCAGGCTGCTAAGCCGCAGTAGTGTTCTGAGCCCAGAGAGCCCAAGTTGGTCCACTTTTTGGCCAACATGTCATCCGTTTCGTTGCCTCGATTCCACCAATGTTCAGGTACCCATGCCAGGGTAAGGTCATTACTGTCATTGACTTCCGTCATGGCCTTCATGCAGTTCCAAACATTTTTTTCCTTCGCCTCACATAAGGCTAGGGACCCTAAAGCCAGGAACACACTTACCCGATGCTACGTCAGGCGACGCTACCCGATGCTACCCGACGCCTTGTCACGTTTTGGTGGGGTGTGCACATCTATCCGACGCAAGTACACGTCGCGTACAGTCCACAGCGTTTATCACAATAATCACTATCACAATCGAAACGCATCTTTTGTTCTTAATGCACTATTTTGAGCAAAACCTTGTAATAAATTGTTAGTTAAATTTTATGAGCACAACCATCTAATAAATTGTTTGTTAAACTTAATTGTTTTAAATAAAGTTACTCCTAACCATCATAATTAAACAATGTTTATAAAAACTTATGCATTTTTGATCTCGTTTAATTTGGTTTACATTAAAATAACATGTTGTAATTAATATAACGACAAAATTACATGTACTTAGTTTGAAATAAACTACAAAAAATATGAGTGTCCTGTTCTGATGCTACCCGACATTAGAAAATGGTGTAATTTTACGAGCAAAACTATGAAATAAATTGTTAATTAAATTTTATGAGCAAAACCGTGTAATAAATTGTTCCAATTTTAGTATATGTACCGCCGAAGCGAGTACAATAAATTGTTAGTTAAATTCATTATATCAAAAAATCGTATTCCGGTGTTTTGATTAATTTTCTACCAAACCTTTTTTTTTTAATTTTTAATCACTGTTAATTTGGTTTATATTAAAATAAGTATGTTGTAATTAATATAACGACAATAATACATGTAGTTTGAATAAAAATATGAGTGTTCGGTTCTTTTGTCTTCGACTGTACTCGATGCGACACGACGAAAATCTGGACAGTGGGGATCGCAGAGCGTCGGGAAGGTTAGCGTGGCATAGCATCGGGTAGCATCTCATGGCGTAGCATCGGGTAAGTGTGTTTCTGGCTTAAGTGCTGTCTGGCTGTCAGAGAAATGGCTGTCTTCGGGGAATGTATTCCAACCCTTTTTCTTTAAAAATAAACAAAAACCCACATCCATTTGCGATAATTTGTCAGGTCGAATCGGGTGATTATTTGAGACCAGTCTCGCAACTGAAATGGGGACATCTCGTTCCAAAGTATTGGGAATTATGAAAAATAAAGAGAAAATAATCAAACAATTTAATAAGTGCCATAAAGTTAAAAAATACGATCTACAAAAAGATAACAGATTACATACTACAATGATACTGCAGTCAACTAACTTTATTCACCCTATATGTTAACCCTGTTAGGTCGTGATAGATCGAGAAAAATGATGATGTAGACTTGTAAGAATCGGTTAGTCAACCAGGACCAATCTTAGATGTTAGGTCGAAATTGTAGTCACATTGGTAGCCGTTAGGGCATGGGTAACCAACATGGCAGCCATTGTTTTTTGTATACTCATATTTTCATTCTTAAATACGCGTTAGTCAGACTAATACATTTCTTTTGCTAATGTCTGACCTGTCCTTTTACTCTCATTCATAATAGATACATCCCCTATCCTATAAAGTTGTAGGTTGTTAGACGTTAGGATACAAGTTAGGTATGTCGGCAAACAAACAACAACAAGCCTTAAAGGACTGTAGCTTTATTTTTGGTTCTACCAATTGAGGAAAAATTAACGTTTCACATGCTAAGAAAAGAAGGGGGCGTTCACGATCTTACTGGGCAGTTTTCTATTCTAGTTAACACGAGTTAACATCTTACAAACATCGTGAATATCCCCTGAGTAAATTATTAAAAATTATACACGCTTAATCCTAACTAATATGGGTACCTTGGAAATTTTAACCAATCAAAAGAAAATCAATGTTGTAGTAATATCACACTACAACCTAATTATACCTATACATTTAAAGACTTTAACGCGCTACGAAAGGATAGAAGAGATGGTTACAGCGGGGTAGCACTTTTAATTAAAAAAAGCTTATCATTTCAAGAAAAAGATTGTATATAATAATTCACTCGTTATGACTGTCGTGGGTATAATAAAATTTAATAATGGAAGGGTATTCACGATAGTTTCCAATTATAATCCTGTATATAATGATATTACAAATCCGGTGGGAAGAATTTGTCAAAAGTCTACCAACTCCGGTTATAGTAACGGGTGATTTTAATAGTCGCCAAGTTTGTCTAGGCAACAGCGTGACCGATAAATACGGAATCAACTTAATTTTGCATCGGTAGATATAGACCTTGTTTTTCTTAACGATGGTTCTCATTTGAACTTGAAGTCAAAACTGTCAAAACTATCAGAGAAGAATTGAATATAAACCGACCTGAAGTCCTCTGGGGAGGTTTGCTATAACTAAATCCTTTGGCCAAAAGCATGTGCATATTTTTAGGCGAGATCTGCCGATCCTGCTACCATTTCCTTTGAATAATGTTTTTCTTGAATTTTCCCCGCCTTTTCTGCATCCTCCAGGACAAAATAAAGAAAATAAAGCATAAACTTTTAGTTTTGGCGTTTCGCCATGTGAAGAGAGATGAAATCTGCCTGACCGACAGAAGTAAGCGAGAATGGCAGGCCAGGTCGGTCTGATACGATCTAACTGGTGAGTGATTAAGGCTAAATTGAGCAATCAAGAATCAGGAAAATAACTTGTAAAGTTTTTTTTCCATGCAAACATTTCTAATCGTTTTATTGATCCTTGACGAATTACCGTCGAAATTAAGTGTATTGAAACATGATCACAGCATTAATTTCAAAAGAGATATTCGGTTTCACGCAAATACAATAATGGAGCTGTTCCTATGGGTGAAAGAACTGCCATAAAGTTTGACAGGTAAAATTTATAGAGGAGACCCGCCGAGTTGTCAAATATCGAAATTTAGGCGGCGTAAGGTACTGACGTTTATGGAGAGGAATTGGAAAAGATGGGGTTTATTGGATGTGAACTACCTCGTGCCGGTCAGACCGCATCTCTCGGGTTTCATTTCCTTATCGACCACAAGTGGACCTAAGTAATTAATTTAAATCTCCAGGCCGGGCCTAATCTGAAATGTAAATGCTACGGCAGGTTGTCTGAGATAAGCAAATGTAATACCCTTTGTGGGTACGGTAGATTATAAATTTATTTGATTCCTTTCATTTGTGAATTTTTATTAAAAACAGAATATCGATTTTATAAATTACCCAAATTCTTCAGTTCGAATGTGAGTAAATCACGGGTGGTATTAACCATGGTCTTGAAATGGCAGCCATAGACTAATTTAACTCTCAACCTAGGTGCTTAAAAAGTAACTGTCGGTTTAAAAGGGTTATTAAGATATCCATCGTGGTTTTATGGCTGGACTGGGTTTCAAAACGTTCACACGGTTTTGTCTTTCCCCATTGAAGAAAATTTACGCAATGAATTAAAACGGTATAGCTTAATAATTGTCATATAAAATTACTTTGTCTGCTCTTTTTACTGTTCTTTGAACGCATATTACAAATGAATAATGACTGATATTTCTTCCAGAATTACTTGTTAGCTCAAGATTTTCTGGCTAGCAGAATGATCATTATTCAATTCGTGAACAATTTTCTTTTCCTAAGTTATTGTTTAAATGAATAATAATAAAAAAATCAATACATTTATAAAATAGAAATATGATAACTTTATGTGTTACAATGATTAAATATATATATTTTTGAACACTTTTTCCCTTCAAAATTAACCTTATTAATTTCAAAATCACTAGTTTTCGTGGTCCGCTTGACTAATTAATATCATTCAATTAATTAAGGTTTTTAGTTGAAATAAAAAAGTCAGTGTCACGAGCGGGATTCGAACCCACGACCTTCGGCTTGATACGCCGCTACTCTACCACTTGAGCTATCGTGACTTCTCGAGTGGTAGAGTAGCTGCGTATTAAGCCGACCGTCGTGGGTTTGAATCCCGCTCATGACAGTGACTTTTTTATCTCAACTAAAAACCTTAATTAATTGATTAATTTCAAAGTTATACTTTTAAATTTCAAATAACGTCTTTGTAACTTCAAATTAGTCCTTTGTAAAGTCATATTAATTCTTTTTTTTTAAGAATTAAACAAGTTAGTAGATTGTATAAAATATAATCATGTAAAATAAAATTTCTGTATATTTCCGATTTCGTAAAAAAAATAAAAAAAAATAAATATTTATGCTCTTAGAAGACAATATGAACGTAAATTACAATAAAAATAATAAATTATACAGACCCAAATATAAAAATAAAGCATTTTTCTTTCAATTTGAGTTTGTTAACATTATTAATTAATCCTTTTTATAACTGTAAATTGACCTTTTTTAATTTCAAATTAACCTTTTTTTAATTTCACATTAGCCCTTTTTCCAAAGCATTACAAAAGAACTGCCCACAATTAAAGAAGAAGGAAAGATGATATGAAATATAAGCATGCAAAGTAAAATTATGTATATTTGCTATTTTTTTTAATAATAAATAATTTTGCTCTTAGAAGACAATATGATTCATAATTATAATTAAAATCATAACTTTTACAAACGTAAACATTTAGGAAGTTTCTTTTAATTTTAACTTTTCTCCGTCAAATAAATCCATTTTTTAGTTCAAGACTACACTTTTTAAGTTCAAATTAACCATTTGTAGTTTTTAATTACAAATTAACTTTTTTAAGCATTAAAACATAACGTAAACACTTAGGATGCCTCTTTTAATTTTAACTTTTCTCCGTCAAATAAATCTGTTTTTTAGTTCAATACTAGACATTTTAAGTTCAAATTAACGTTTTGTAGTTTTTAATTTCAAAATAACTTTTTTTAAGCATTAAAAACATAACGTAAACATTTAGGAAAATTCTTTTAATTTTAACTTTTCTTCGTCAAATAAATTCATTTTTTAGTTCAAGACTGGACTTTTTATGTTCAAATTAACCTTTGTAGTTCTTAACTTCAAATTAACTTTTTTTAAGCATTAAAAACATAACATGGTATGGAATATAAGCATTATAAATTGTATAAAATTTATAATAGTTATGTAAAAGCTAAAACGCTAAAACTAATTGTACATATANGATATATATATATATATAGAGAGAGAGAGAGAGAGAGAATATTAAATCTAAAAACTAATGATTCTGTTTTTATTAACTACATCTTTCTTTTTAGATTTAAAGTTATTGATCTATACAAAAATCCGCAATAATATACAAAGTTTAAAATGTTAATCGTCCATAGGGTTTTTTTAGTCGGCATTTATTGGCTTATTATATATGTTGTGATAACGAGTCAAATGAACCCTGAACAATTCTGTCTAGTCGACATGTTAAATTAGGTGAATTTTTCGGCGCCTGTTATCTTTTAGAAACGGTTAAGTAACTGATTAATATTCAGTGTTCACTAACATGCAATAATAAATATAAACTGGTCAATCCATCATTTGAAAGGGAAATTAATATGTTTTGCATAAATAACTACTTATTCTCTTTCTCGGAATTCACTTGAAACTTTCAAATTTGTAAAATCAGATTCATTTTAGATTCTTTTAATTTTAAGAGTCAATTATTTATTTTTAAATAAATTAAGTTGGAGAAAAACCTATGCTACCAGATATCAACTTAGTATTTGGTTTAAGATTTAGACAAAAAAATTCTGTTGCTTTTTCCGACAAATTAAACTATTTTAACTTAAAATTAAATTTATTTATTTAAAGTTAACGGGTTTTAACGTCAAATTAACTTTCCTTTGTTTAAAATGAACCATTTATAATTGGTCTCACAACCACTAAATAAGAAAATGACGAGTGCGTTGGAAGCGTTATTAAATCAGGTAGTTTTCCTCAAATTTGCTGCCTTCTGAGACTAAAATTAGAAACTCTGGATTACTTTATACACTTTCCGATTTACACAATTTTCCACTCTTTTTGTAGTTCTGGCTGAAATAAAACACAAAAAATTAGCCCAAACATTTTGCCACCGTCATCTTCTTATTGAAAAATTAACGGGAATTTCAACGGTGCTATTAGATTTTCAGAGAAATGTTTAGATTAAAAGATATCACGATTTTCCGACGCCAGGACGTGATATCTTTCAAAATCGATAAAAAGCGAAATTACTCTGAAATGGTTGAGAATCGGACCATGGACAATATGAACTTTTTTGTTCATTTTAGGGTGAAGAATCTACTGGAGAAGTTTGTAGCACGAGTAGCAATTCACCCTGTATATGTGTGTGTGTGTGTGTGTGTGTGTAATGTTTGTTAGTCTCTGTCATTTTCACACAATACTATGACATCTAACGGGGCTAAGCTGAGAGAGGCAAAATTCTGATTAGGCACCAACAAAGGGGATGAAAGGATTAGAAAAATATCGTATAAATTAGGTTGGTGTATGGTATGGGTTTTGTCAGTAAAATAAAACCTTTTTAATTTCAAAGTAACTTATTTGCCTTTTAAAGTACCATTTATTAACTTCAAATTAACCCTTTTTAATTTCAAATTAAACCTTTCTTTACAACATAACGAAAACAGATTTTATGATTGTATGAAATAAAAGCATCTAAAAAATAAAAATTCCGATATATTTGCGATTTTCTAAAAATATAAATAATTGGGCTCTTAGAACACCACATGAACATTAATTATAATTAAAATAATAAAATATACAAACTTAAACATAAAACTAAAAATTTTTTTTTTTAATTTGAGCTTTTTCCACCAAATAATTTTTTTAAACTATTAATTACATTAAATTGATTAAAGTTGTATTAAATAAATTTAAGATTTTAAAAAAAATAAAGATAAAATAAAACAAACAAACAGAAGAAACAGGAAATAAAAGAAATATTTGAAACGAACAGAAGAAACAGGAAATATAAGGAAGGAATAAAAGAAATATTTTTTTGTATAAAAAATCTCGAAATAATAGTAGCAAAATCATTTTTTTTAAATCAAATTAAAAAGCAGTAATTTGAAATTAAAAAAAGGTGAACTTGAAGTTAAACAAAAGTTGATATTACGGGAAATAAATCGGAAATATACAGAAATTTTACTTTACCTTCTTATATTTCATACCACATCGTAAGTTTTTTAATGCTTTAAAGAAAGGGTTAATTTCAAATTAAAAAGGGTCAATTGACGTTAAAGGGTGTTAATTTGACGGATAAATCTATTTTTTATATGTTTTATTTTATAAATTTTATTATTTTATGTTTAATATTTATTATTATATTATATTATTATTATTTATTATTTTATTATATCTATTTTATATTTTTATCTATCCCTGTTTACTCATTGCATCAGCAGGTCACCTTAGTTTCTCCTTTCAGCAGAATATTCTAATTCAGGCCTACTATCATCAAGGTTACGTACGATTAAGAAGAATTCATATAAAATCATCATAATCATATAAAACCGGCAGAATACAAATTCCCGTTTCACAAGACTTTCACATAAAACCAATATGACACTACAAGAATAGCACCACACTTTATACCCTGAAGATGATCCGAATAAAGGTCGAAACGTCGGCAAAAAATGAAAAGGTATAACTAATCTACCTCTTTCTAGACCGCTCCTCACGACTTCAACAAATTAAGAAAAAAGAAATTACGCATCGGTATATGTGATACAATCTACTGGTTTAATAATAATAATAATAAGTTTATTGCACACAAGAAGAAAAAAGAAAAATTACATATAATTCAAACAAGAAAATAAACTTAATACGGCAAGGTAACCGTCTGCCGGGGCTTGGATTAATTATTGACTAATCCTGTAAAATAAACGTACAAATGCATTAAACTAAGTCTATGCTAAGTGTAACATCTATAACAAAATACCAAATCAAAAGGACACAAAACTGAGACTTAAAAATTAGCGGAGCTGAGACCGGAGAAACAGAAACACCAAATATCAAGGGAAAGAGCGGAGGCAAAGAAATTGGGAGTAAAAGAGAAGAAGAGAGAAGAATTACTAATTAAATTCGTTTAATATTAGCTTTCGATAGGCCCAGGCCGCTTTAGCATAATTCACCAAGTCTGTCCAATCTGGTCCGTTGAGCAATCTGATGCATCTGTCCATTGATACGGTTCTTTCGCCGAACGCAGATAAACGGTAGGGGGACAGAATGGGGCATTCCGCGACAAAGTGGTATATGTCTTCCTTCACCCGGTAATTACATAACTCACACTCCTGTTGGGTGAGGAGATCATACGGCTTATGTCGTAGGTTCAGCAATTCTCCCCTCAGTTTCAGGATCCAACGTATGTCTGTAATTTTCTTATTTGTCTTTTGGTCCCCAACCAAGCTGGCACATCTGACTCCGTGATCCAGCATCCTATATATACGGTATCGACGGGAAGCCTGCACTCTCTCTATGTTGCTCACCATAAAACTATCTTTCAGTCGACTAATAATTGACTGGAGTTGAAGAGAGAGACCCTTACTCTCGGGTTGCGAAAAAGACAAACCCAGTCCGCCAGTCTACCCCAGTCAGCAGCCCAAGATATCCCCAGCCTGATGATCTCTTCAGCCACCATACGGGGGAATCTGGAGTGGTCCATTCGGAGCACCTTAACCAAATAACGACCGTTCAAAGTCAACGTGAATAGAAAGACTGGGTGAAGGCCGGTTTCAATGTGCAGTATGTAAACTGGAGTGTCAATCTACTGGTTTGGTGGTATACAAGGTGCCAACTTACTAGTGTCCATCCTTCTTAAAATCTACACAACGTAGAAAAGAAATTAAACAGGTTTCTTTATCATAAGCTCTATTTTTAAACATTTAGAGAGTTAATTTAATACAGGTGTTGTTTAACTGGCCTTTGCATCTCGTTTGTAAATTAAAACATAAACTATCCCGACTTGCAGATACGTTGAATAAAGATGCAGTAGGTGTGGAAAGGTCAGTCGGGCCTCCTTCGGCATAGATAGTGCTGGCCATTTTACGAACGGCATATATCACCTATTTGCATATACAAATTAACCCCTCAATCTATTAATAACGAAGAGCCCGCATATCGGTCTTTGTCGGCCACTCTAAACATGAGGGTTTTCTGTCATACGGTAGACAAAGAGCTTATTAAAATGTCAGAGGGTTGGGTTTTTAAACCTTTAGCAGGTTCGTCGTAATTTGTTTGACTGTTGGCTTTTATTGTCGAGTCACGTTTTTCCGATTAATATTTAATTGTGTGCTATTTTATTTAAACTAGTTGCATTAGAAAAGGCTTAAAAATAAAATGGCGAATAGTTCAAGTATTTATTTTTATGTATGTTTTGATGTTAGTCAAATTCCGTGTGAAATTGGGGGAGGGCAGCTGGAAAATATGTACGACCTTTACGACAAGTAAGGCGAGGCCTACTCATAATTTTCATTTGTTGCTAAGTCCGTTGAATATTTTTGAACTCCATAAATTAGTTTACGACTTTCATTTAAGTTCATTATATCAAGTTCAATAAAGAAAACTGAAGATTTTTATTTATAAAAAATCTCTTGAAAAATATTTTGTAGTTAAAAAACTATGCTAGGGTAAAATATAACGTGTTTCCAAACAAGACCACCCACAGATTCAGCCGTTCAGCTCATATTATTTAACATTCGTCATCCTTGATCATCAATGAGTAGTGCAAGCACATTAAGCAGACAGGAAAACACCTCCAGACTAATATATAAATCCACCGGTCCGTTTTGGTACGTTCCGTTCTTTCCTTTTCCCTCCTCCCATAAGTTTTATTTATTCCAAGTCGGCCAAAAAATAATTAATGAACGTTTTTTAATTTTACCGATAGACCAGGGCTCGGCCGTTTTGTGCATGCTTATAGAGTGAGAGGAAAGAGAAAGGTTGATTTTCGTACAAAATGCAGTTCGGGGTCCTTGCCGAACAACTTTTTCAGCCGTTTGCACCCAGGTGATGCTATCAATGGAAACGTGAAGAAAAGTAGACGAGCCGAAATAGTTTCGAGAGGAAATAAGGGGGGGTTTTGAAACGTTCTGGCCTTTAACGGGGAGGTCGCCCGACTAATCAGATTTCTTTGGAAATACAGACGTTCGCATTCTACTTTCTCAAATACTGTACGTTATTTGTTTCTCACAATTGTGACATACGATCTCACAAAAGATGGGCAAAAAAGAGCCTAAGTACCCAATCAAAATAATTGAAAAAGTCTTATATTTTTAATTTGACCTGTTTTTACTAAAGTGAAATAAATGGAGCTGTATCTAGACAGAAGACTGAAACGAAATACCTACACTAGACTGAAGCGACACATAAAGCCAGGAACACACTTACCCGATGCTACGCCATGCGACGCTACCCGATGCTACCCGACGCCTTGCCACGTTTTGGTGGGGTGTGCACATCTATCCGACGTAAGCAACGTCGCGTACAGTCCACAGCGTTTATCCCAATAATCACTATCACAATCGCAACGCATCTTTTGTTCTTAAAGCACTATTTTGAGCAAAACCTTGCAATAAATTGTTAGTTAAATTTTATGAGCACAACCATCTAATAAATTGTTTGTTAAACTTAATTATTTTAAATAAAGTTACTCCTAACAATCATACTTAAACAATGCTTATAAAAACTTATGCATTTTTGATCTCGTTTAATTTGGTTTACATTAAAATAATATGTAATTAATATAACGACAAAATTACATGTACTTGGTTTGAAATAAACTACAAAAAATATGAGTGTCCTGTTCTGATGCTACCCGACATTACAAAATGGTTTAATTTTACGTGCAAAACTATGAAATAAATTGTTAATTAAATTTTATGAGCAAAACCGTGTAATAAATTGTTCCAATTTTAGTATATGTACCGCCGAAGCGAGTACAATAAATTGTTAGTTAAATTCATTATATCAAAAAATCGTATTCCGGTGTTTTGATTAATTTTCTACCAAACCATTAAAATTAATTTTTTAAATAAAAACTAATTAATTTTTAATCACAGTTAATTTGGTTTATATTAAAATAAGTATGTTGTAATTAATATAACGACAATAATACATGTAGTTTGAATAAAAATATGAGTGTCCGGTTCTTTTGTCTTCGACTGTACTCGATGCGACCCGACGAAAATCTGGACAGTGGGGATCGCAGAGCGTCGGGTAGGTTAGCGTGACATAACATCGGGTAGATGTGCACGGGGGTAATGCAACCTTATGGAAAATCGGAGTTTGGGTTTGCGTCGGGTAGCATCGGGTAGCGTCGCATGGCGTAGCATCGGGTAAGTGTGTTTCTGGCTTAAGACTTGGACAACTAACAAGGACTGGTTGGAACAAAATCCTGATGACACTTACCTTTCCGTTCAAGTCCTCTTTAACATCTCCCATCCACAGAATCCTCCTCTTAGGTTTGGTTAGAAACTCAAGGCCATCCCTCTACACACTTCCTCATCTCATAGAGACGGATTCTCTCACGCTATTTGTCCAAGGATTCCCTCAGGGTAGCGCCGTCCGATTCTTTACTCAGAATATACTGCTGATATCCCTTTCCATGAACTATGGAGTACCAGGAAGTCATACAATTAATATACAACCCATCCACCCATTTCAACCAAAAGTCCTCAGAAGAAGTCTCCAAGATTTTTGCTACGTCTCTATCTCGTCATCCACAACGACCCCCTTTCTTTCAAGACTTGATCCGTTCCCACTTTCTGAAGGCCCGACCTTTTGTCTAACTCTGCCGTTCCAGCTCTCTCTCTCTCTCTCTCTCTCTCTCTTTCTTTCTCTCTCTCTCTCTCTCTCTCTCTCTCTCTCTCTCTCTCTCTATCATCTCCATCTCCACAATTGTCCACTTGGTTTTCTTCTAGAAACTCAAGGGTTGTCCTACTCTACACAAGTTCTCATCCCTACAACCAACTGCTCGACACATACTTTAAGTTATTCGTCGGATCTTCTCACTAATTTTTGTTCAAGGATTCCTTCAGGATAGTATCGTCGCCTCATCCTAACCATTCCCAACTTCTCTCAAGACTTCTCCCATCAGCAGAATCCTCTGGTTGGTTTTCTCTGGAAACTCATGTCATTATATCCTGCAAATCCCTCGCCGTTATAACTCACCCAACCCTTACCTCTGACACATTGAACAATTGTTCGAAAATATCCAATCAACCTTAACACCACAATATCCAAAAACAAAACTTTCAGCCACATTAGCCCACGTTGAATCTAATATCACTTTATTTGCTATCGAAAACGTCATCCCCTACCTCGGTCTTTAAGCCTGACTAACCTTGAATGGCCCTTACACGACCTAAAAGGCCAAAATTAAACCACGAACCTTATAACTAAAAAACAGATCTAAACTCTCCCTCGACAACAACACACTTGTATACAATTGACCCAATATTATTAATCTACCGTAACTGTACCTCCAATCCATAGTTCCTAGCTATATAGCTCTACTTAAATCTCCAACACTATTTCCGACGCAAGAGGTCATCCGCTATCTTGGGCAGTATCTAAACAAGCGACTGACCTAGAAATCCCATACACGACGCAAAAGAGCGGAACTGAACCGACGACCCCCAGTATATAAAAAACTACCAGTCTCCCTTGACAACAATATACCATAGTACTGAAACTATGAACATACGGCATAGAAACATAGTGTTCAATTAAACCTTCCACTCTACACAGAATCCCCCTAAAACACGAATCCTTAAATCCACTATCTGCACCATTCATATATGTTCCCTTTATAAAAAAGTTGAAAGATCCAGCTACTTTCTCATGTACATTTCTTTTGTGGCTTGTGGGTTGAATAAGGATTTTGAAACTCCTTTCCATCACTGTGACAAATACAGATTTATTGTTGAACCTGTATCAATTATAACCATCGCTTGGAAAGGTCAATTTTTCCTAGAAGATGAAGCACTTTCCTCGGCACTTTTTACGCACTCCTTTTGGTTGAAAATTTAATTACCGAAGTGGCTTTAACCGAGCTAGTGCTTCACATTCACAAAGTACATGTTCAGGTGTCTCTGGTTAACTCTTGACAGAGTCGTCATGTTTCTCTGCCATGGTCTCTGCTTTGGTAGTTATGAGGGCTATAATTTTTTTCAAATCTTGCCTGCTCATAAAGAGGATTTCCTTCGCCTGCCTTTTTGAGAGATTTATAATCGCTTAGCTTGCCTCATATCAGGTGCTTTTCTCCAGTGCTTGAGGTTTTCTTTTTTTTAGCCATTTTTCTAGTTCCAACTTAAGAACACACTCCGATGTTCCTAATTGTGTTTCTGGTCCTATGGGTGAGAGCGCTGCACTTTAAGAGATAATCTTGTTGCATGTCATTAGGCAATTTAGGCACTCCCAGACAAGCTTGGAGTTGAAAGCATACGCATTTAGTATTTTTATTTTTTTGTATGTAAATCTGTACATCTTTCATAGTTCCCTTTCTTACCTCCCGTGCATAAAGTAGTATTGCATGAACCTTAGCTTGGAAAATTGTTGGAAATAGTCGAAGGGGCTTTCCTAGGATATAGGTCGGCTCTTTTAACCTAGTTATATTAATGACATATGTGACCAAGGGTCTGACCGTTGTGGTGTATAACTAATTTGCCCTCCTGGGGTTTATTCCTCAGTTTTTGTTGCATAACGTAGAATGTTGCCTATGTGTTTACTTAATTTGAGCCATTTTTTCACGTTCTTTTACCAATAATCTTCTTCGACTTGTAAAAACGCCTTGTGGCCTGTTCTAGAAGAGCATGAAATAAATGAATTGATTTATGAGTGTTATCAGTAAATATATTATTCATTCGATTTATTATTTGTTTATTATGGCTATGAGGTAATTTTCCTGTTGCACTGAAATTTTTATATGCAATTTATAGAGGCAATGATTATTACAGTTATCTTTCGTTAAAATCCCATAAAGCGTAAATCTATAGTAACGATGCAGAAATTCCGTGTTGGTCGAAATGATAATTTTGTCAACGACTTTTACACAAATCGACAAAGCGAATGAAAAAGGTTCTCTTTAATGCCATGTAGTCACATGTTTCGAACACTGTTATTACCCTGAATTACACTTCTTATTTCCATGTGTAAAAAAAAGACCGCAAAACGTGCCCAGCCGACTCGGCCGCATACAGAGTGCAACTCAGATTTATGGGCGATTCCTGACCTTTTCAAAATGATTTTATACCGGAGGTAATGATATTTTCGCGTCGGGTTTCTTTCCACGGTCCGATTTATAGGTTATCGTTGAAATTCATTTTACAACGAGTTCCAGTACAATTTAGCATATTTTTTTATTTGAATAGTCATCCTTCTCTACAGGCTTTATTCGGGCCCATTATCGTCCATTTGATAACCGGATGTTACATAATTGCCGCCGGGTTGAAAGAGTTTCTATTTGAGAAAGACCGAGATACATGGTCGGCTGATTTTTTTTTACCAGGATAAAATTAAAATGCAATGGCATTGTAATTTTTATAAGCACTTGCAGGCACTTTGGTCTTATTGTACAGCTTTTATGAACTATTAACTACTTCTACAATGGTATAAAGAAAATGCAAATATGTATATGTACCATAGGGGTAATGAAAACAACCTTCACAATTGCACTAGAAACTTGGCTACACACCTAATTCGAAAAATGTATACGAGAAGAAGCTCGAAAAAGCTGATTTAGGCTCCTGAAACAAGCACACTGGTGGGAACTAATAAAACTGGGCACGCAACAATAATCAATAAATAATTCTTTTTATGTAAGGTCTTGGTTTTGATGGTGTGCAGAAGAATAGCAGGAAGAAACTGGGGATGCAGACCGGAAACCCTGTTATGGATTTACACCATAATAGTAAGACCTTTACTTACATACGGAGCTATAGCCTGAGCTGATAAAGCAGAACAAATAACCAAAAGGAAAGAACTCACAAAAATACAGAGACTTGCATGCATCTGCATAACGGGAGCAATGAGAACATGTCCTACAATTAGCATGGAAAAAATACTAGGATTAATCCCCCTATATCACATGGTAGAAAGGACAGCGCAGAAAACCATCAACTTTATCAGAGAGAAACCTCCAACAGGAATAAAACTGAAATGGGGAGACAGCAACAAACTATGGAAAGACCATCCGTCACTCATGGCTCCAAGAGACGACATGAACAGGATGTTTGAATTTAACCAAAAATTCCAAATAAACCTGAGTACCAAAAAAGAATGGGAAAGAGAGGGAAATAACTTTTTCAAAAATGGCACCATCCTCTGGTACACAGATGGATCTAGAACACAAGAAGGCACGGGGGCAGGAGTATTTGGACCTGGAACCAAATACTCAGAACCCATGGGAAAACACACCAGTATCTTCCAAGATGAGATTCATGCAATTGAAAGATGTACCCAATTCAATCTAAGCAAAGGGTACAAAAACAAGAATATAGCCATCATGTCAGATAGCCAAGCAGCCATGAAAGCACTAAGCTCAAGTACCATTAGTTCAAGAATGGTGCTGAATTGCAAAACCAAATTAAACATATGGGGGACCGCGGTAGCCGAGTGGTTAGCATGAGAGACTCTCACGCCGCGGTCGTGGGTTCGATTCCCACCGTCGCCTCTGGCCCTTTTTTCCCGATAACCCCCAATTGAACAACATATATAAGAATTCGTCATGGCTAATATGCAAAGTTCATAAGGCCAAAAAAAAAAAAAAAATTAAACATGTTAGGTATGCAGAATAAAGTCAGCCTATGCTGGGTCCCAGAACACATGGGAGTAGAAGGCAACGAGAAAGCGGACACCCTTGCAAGGAAAGGGACTGCCACACCGCTGTTAGGACCCGAACCCTTCTGTGGCATAGGAATCCACACTATTAACGAATATTTCAGACAGAAGGACAAAAAGAAAATGAAGGAACAATGGAATTCACTCATTGGACATAGACAATCCAAGAATCTTCTAACCAATTTTGGCAAGAAAGAAATCACAGAATGTGTCAAAGGAAGCAGGAATAGACTGCGACAGGATTCCTAACAGGACACTGTAGATTAAATGGACACCTAAAGAAAATTGGAACAATCCAAGATGGCACATGTAGATTCTGCAAGGAGGCAGAAGAGACACCAACACATTTACTAACAAACTGCGGAGCTACATTAGCCCGCAGGAGGAAATGTTTTGGGATGTATAATGTGACCATAGAAGAGCTTCAACCACTGAAACCGGGCCTATTAATCAAGTTTCTTGATGAAATAGGATTCACCGATGTGCTTTAGGCAGAGAACGGGGGATACAATAGATCTTAAAGAGCACAGTATACTATACCATGCAATTATATCTACATCAACATCTACAAGGTCTTGGTTGAGATAAAAAAAGCCAGTATTACGAGCGGGATTCGAACCATGACCTTCGGCTAAATACGCCGCTGCTCTAACGACATGAGCTATCGTGGCTTCGATCCTCTCGGACGACAACTCTCCATTTCAACCTACAACCGTTCGAATTTTCCTTCTTTTTGCTATTTTCAAATGTCGTGTAATCTTGATTCGATTCTCCACGAATATGAAGTGGCCACGGGGAGCTGTTAGTGAAGTGATACTTCTTTTACTTATTAAATATTAATCCATTTATGCTTTAGATAAAGAGGATCGAAGTCACGATAACTCAAGTGGTGGAACAGCAGAAGGTCATGGGTTCGAATCCCGCTCGTGACACTGACGTTTTTATCTCAACCAAGACCTTACATAAAAAGAATAATTAATTGAAAGAAGTAACTTGGTCAATTGACCACTAAAATATCAATGGAATAATCAATTAAATCAGTCACCCATTCTTAGAAATTTGAATTGAATACATGAACCGGGAAACCCTCATTACAACATCCTATAATGTCTCAACAGGCTACAAAGCAGAAGAAGAATTTAGACAAACATCAGATACATTGATATCGTTTCGAGATGGCTCAAAAAGACATGAACAAACGGAACGGGCGATTTTTGTACAAGCCCAAAACACGCGCAATCAAACTCTTTATGGAAGTACACCTCAGCCTTTTAAGCTGAAATACCTGTTATCAGTGGTTGTACCTTACTAAATCTTAAAAGAGGTTACAGTGGCAAACAAATCTTTATAAGATCGGATAGCCAAGCAGCTATTAAAGCATTAGCATGTAAAAAAATCACATCAAAACTATTCAGTGAATGCAACCAAATTCTCCAAAACCTGGGAAAATACAACAACCTGACGATATCACGGGTACCAGGACACAAAGGAATTTTGGATAAAGAAAAATCAGATACACTGACCACCATATATTGGCTCTGAACATCCTTGGGACAGAAAAAAAGAACACAGAATACTCCATCACAGAATACATAAAAAAAAAAGACAGAAGAAGTGGATAAACCCTAAGGGCGGTAGATACAGTAAAGTTATGCTAAACCAACCTTCAGGAAGGCTGGCAAACTCACTGCTACAGGTACAGAGGGCTAAACTCAGAGGAGTGATAAAACGACGGGTTATCGGCGTCTTAGAAAACTCCTACACAACATGTTTAATGATCCCATTTGTAGATTATGTAATGAGGAGAAAGAAACAGCCACCAATATCATCTTTGAATGCGAAGCAACCTCTCGCTGAGGACATAACCTTATAGCATAATAAAGAAACCCCAGGGAATAAAATTGCAGTAACGACAGTCAATGAACTAGTACTTCTTAAGTTAAGGATCGAGCCGATTGCACTGAAGTAAGGAACTAGGAAAGTACAATAAGCCAGAAGACTGTCATGCTAGGGGAACAAAACCCCCACTTCGTAGTACCATCGCCCGCAAGATCATTATGCATAGTGTATACTTTCAGGTTTTCTTAAAAATTATTTAAAATATTAAAAATAATTTAATGATTATTGATACTTATAGAGAAACACTGTAGTTTATAAGGAATAACTTTTAATAAAGAAGTCTTTAAGTTGTACAAAACGTTAAGGCCGAAAAAAGGACAATGTTGACAAGAAGCCCGTTCGGGGGTTCTACACCGTTAAATACGCCGAACGTATAAACATGCTGATAAACACACAAACCCGTTCCGCATCTTACCGCTTTTAATTGCAGAAGGAAAAAACCGCCTGGGCCAAGAGAGCGAGAATGGGCGGACCGGAGATGGTAAGCGTTGATAAAACCGTTTCGCGTCAGGCCACCCAAGAGGATTTCACAATTGATTCACTTTGGTCGCGTGTCTCCAAGTGACAAGTCTATGTATCGCGCCACCCAAGCGGAACGGTTAGGGTCAAACGGAAGCTTGTCACGACCCAGCAGGTACTGAACTTTTATAAAGGACTTCCAAACAAAATAAAAGCGCTATCTTCCACTCATTACTTTCTATCATTATCCAAAACGTTTTTGGTAAAAAGATTTAATGTTTCCTTACTCACTCTCTCTCTCTCTCTCTCTCTCTCTCTCTCTCTCTCTCTCTCTCTCTTACTCTCCACTCACCCTGCTCACACCAGACCGTCTCTCTCACTTCCTCGCATATCTTCTCATCTTCTCACCTCTCACTAACAACCCTGCCTCTCTTCTGTATTTCTGTCACTCTCTCTCACTCTTCGTCTTTCTCACTCTCTTTTTCTATCTTTCTTTCACTCTCTTTCGCTCTCTCTTTATTTCTCTCTCTCTTTACTCTCCACTCACTCCTCCTCTCTCTATTCTTTCCATTCTTCTTTTCTTCTTATGGCCTCTTTTCTCCCCACCTCTCACTAACATTCTCTTTGTTCCTCTTCTATCACTCTCTCTCTCTCTCTCACTATGCATACAAGTTACATCAGCAACGGTGTCGTTGAGTCCAACTTATAACTTACATTTATATATCTTGTTCCCTCTTCCTCTCTCACATTTACTCTCGACTCACTCCTGCCCTCTCCAATATTTCTATCCCACTCCTTCTTTTCTTATATCTCAGATAATAGTTAATATTTTCCTGTCCATCTCCTCATTTTCTCTCCCACAGGCACTCTCTCTCTCTCTCTCTCTCTCTCTCTCTCTCTCTCTCTCTCTCTCTCTTCACTCTACTACCTCTAATTCCCTTTCTCTTTCTCCTCCTCTCTATAACCGAATATCTATCTACAATCAATCTCCGACTCCTTTGTCAGTCTGCCTTCAAGTTAATTTAAACTTTTGTTCAATAAGCGTCATTTCTAAATTGGTAACATAGAATTACTCTTTATCGTTTTGTTTTTGCGTACCCATTGTAGCGTTACAGGGCTGCAGTTGATTTAAGTTAGCTTAGGGTAAAGCCAGAAACACACTTACCCGATGCCACGCCATGCGACGCTACCCGATGCTACCCGACGCAAATCCAAACTCCGATTTTCCATAAGGTTGCATTACCCCCGTGCACATCTACCCGATGCTACCCGACGCAAATCCAAACTCCGATTTTCCATAAGGTTGCATTACCCCCGTGCACATCTACCCGATCCTATGCTACGCTACCCTACTCTACGCTCCTGCGATCCCCACTGTCCAGATTTTCGTCGGGTCGCATCGAGTATAGTCGAAGACAAAAGAACCGGGCACTCGTATTTTTATTCAAACTACATGTATTATTGTTGTTATATTAATTACAACATATTTATTTCATATAAACCAAATTAACTGTGATTAAAAATTAATTAGTTTTTATTAAAAAAAACAATAATTTTAATGGTTTGGTAGAAAATTAAACAAAACACCGGAATACGATTTTTTGATATAATATCATATTTGAATTGATATAATGAATTTAACTCACAATTTATTGTACTCGCTTCGGCGGTACATATACTAAAATTGGAACAATTTATTACTCGGTTTTGCTCGTAAAATCTAATTAACGATTTATTTCATAGTTTTACTCGTAAAATTACACCATTTTCTAATGTCGGGTAGCATCAGAACAGGATACTCATATTTTTGTAGTTTATTTCAAACTAAGTACATGTAATTTTGTCGTTATATTAATTACAATATGTTATTTTAATGTAAACCAAATTAAACGAGATCAAAAATGCATAAGTTTTTATAAACATTGTTTAATTAGGTTAGGAGTAATTTTATTTAAAACAATTAAGTTTAACAAACAATTTATTACAAGGTTTTGCTCAAAATAGTGCGTTAAGAACAAAAGATGCGTTGCGATTGTGATAGTGATTATTGTGATAAATGCTGTGGACTGTACGCGACGTGTGCTTGCGTCGGATAGATGTGCACACCCCACCAAAACGTGGCAAGGCATCGGGTAGCATCGGGTAGCGTCGCATGGCGTAGCATCGGGTAAATGTGTTTCTGGCTTAAGTTAGGTTAGATAGAGTTAACGTTTGAAACACGTCGGCTTAGAGTTCCACGGCTCAATATCCTCCCGTGAAGCGGTATTATAATTCACGTATCGAAGTACAGCTTTCGTTATATTGTTATTAATTTGTATGTAAGGTCTTGTGGTTGAGATGAAAAATTAGTGTCATCAGCGGGATTTGAAGTGCTATGAAAGTGTTAAATTTTATGAAAAAAAAAGCACTTTCCACGGTATGGACTTAATGATAGAGGTTCCACAATCGACCTACATATGCCGTAGTGGGGAAAAAGTGACTATTGAGATAACTCCACTCTTGAAGGCAGGAGTCGTTCAACCAAATACTCAGAACCCATGAGAAAATATATCAGTATTTTCCAGGATGAAGTACATGCAATTGAGAAATGTACCCAGTTCAATGTGAATAAAGAGTAGTACAAAAGAATATAGCTATCATGCCAGATAGCCGAGAAGCCATCAAAGCATTAAGGTCACCATCATTAGATCAAAGTTGGAGCTGAATTGCAAAACTAATCAACTTGCCAGTACTAACCGATGTGTTATGAACGCAGAACAGATATACAATAGGTCCTAATTGGCACATTATATTACACACCCCGAAAATACAACTACGTCCAACTCTACTAAAGAAAAAATGGCGCCAATGGGGTATCTGGTAGTGCAGCACTCTATGTGTCTAGGTAACCATAGGGACCCCAGATTTGGAGGTGTATGAGCTGAAGCAGTGGCACAGATAACCCTCAGAAGATCTGCGAAACCAACTCACGATCATTATAGGTTAGATTCAAGCCACTTCCGGCTATATTTACAAAAACAAAACCATCGACCTTACTGGTATCGAATTATGTTAATTTTATTTAAGTGTTGTTTCCGTTTGATTTTCAGCATAGGTGAAAGTATGCTTTAGTGTAAATATTTTTCCTGATAAGTGCGTTAAACGTATTTTACATATTTCGTTTTGATCACGTAATTATTTAGAAACCGGTGTTACTATGCTCGTTAAGATGAAAAAAAATCGTTTCGACTTTCAAATCAACCAGCGATTTGTCTCCCTACAAGTCGTCCCCAAAGCACCCCCTTCCTTAATAATATATTATTACACACCATGTCTTTAAGAGACAATAATACCTTATGCAAACTAATTATACGTGATTTAATTCCTTAAGAATTAAAGTGTGGGTCAACGATTTCAGAAGAGGGATCTCTCGGATTATTAAACAGCCGTAATCAAGTGAAGCGACGTGATATGAAACCCGAATTTCGTGTGAATTTAATTTAATGGCGGTAGTCCTTTCTAATTAGGCTCATATCACCAACGCGCAAACACGTCATTTTCTCAGTGGAATAAATTTAAATAAATAAGCCGTAAAATGGTTTGAAAATGATTCCATGCCATATATGGGATCGATTCCTATATCCTTTATTGATTGATTTTTTCCTTCCTGCCTTCCTGCCGCCAACAATATTATCATTAGGATAATTAATCCATTACAATTTGTTTCAATTTAATTAATGTAATGACGGTAATAAATTTAAATGTAAAAAAATCCTCTAGGTATACAGAAAATAAATAATTGATTAATACAATTAATTTTAGTATTACAATTAAACTTTATGTAAGGTATTGGTTGAAACGAAGAAGTCAGTGTCACGAGCTGGATTCGAACCCACGACCTTCGGGTAAATACGCCGCTGTTCTAACTACTTGAGCTACCGTGACTTCGATCCACTTGGTCGCCAACTTCCCATCCCGTTTCATCCAATAACTTACATAAAGATTAATTAATTGAAAGAATTTATTTGTACAATCGGATCACGAAATATAATGGATTTAATAAGTAAAACGAAGTATAACTTCACTAAAGCTCCCCGTAGCCATTTCATTTGTCGCCGAGAATCGAATCCTGATTACACGACATTTGAAAAATGGCAAAAAGATAGAAAATTCGAACGGTTGTACGTTGATATGGAGAGGTGGTGTCCGAGTGGATCGAAGTCACGATATCTCAAGCGGTAGAGCAGCGGCATATTGACCCGAACGTCGTGGGTTCGAATCCCGCTCGTGACACTGACTTTTTCGTTTCAACCAATACCTTACATAAAGATTAATTAATTGATGATTAACTGATTAATTAATTTGGTCAATCGGACCACCAAATGTAATGGATTACAATTAAATTTTTTAATATTACAATTAATAACTATTATATCAAAATTTAACTTTTTTTTATAAAAAAAATTGGGTTTAAAATTTTAAATCTGCCCCTTCTTACTCTTTATGTGCTTGATTTGAGTTTACCCAAATTTTTTTTTTGATATACAAATTGTTGTACAAATAGATTAATTTTGCTTTAAAAATCGGATAATGGTCAATCAAAAAATATTCATTTACGTCTGATTCGCCTTTTGAAAAAGTATTTATAACATTTTCTTTGTATTTTTATGAGTTCTTTACCCAATAAGATGCCCTTATAATGGCCGTGTAATTGGCAAATAGAGTCAGCACCGATTTTGACTTAGCATAGAACATTTAATTTCTTTCTTGAAAAAAAGGGTTAATTGGAAATTTAAAAGGATTAATTTGAAGTTAAAAAGGCTGCTAAACCACTAATCTGTATTTAAGGTATTGGTTGAGATAAAAAAAGTCAGTGTCACAAACGGGATTCGAACCCACAACCTCCGGCTAGATACGCCGCTGTTCTACCACTTGAGCTATCGTGACTTCGATCCACTCGGACACCAACTCCCCATCTCAATCTCACCTTTTGAATTTTCCCTCCTTTTTGCCATTTTTCAAATGTCGTATAATCGGATTGGATTCTCGACGAGAAATGAAATGGCCACGGAGAGCTTGAGTGAAGATATACTTCATTTTACTTATTAAATTCATTAGTTTTCGTGGTCCGCTTGACCAAATAATATCTTTCAATTATTTAATCTGTATTTAAGGTATTGGTTGAAATAAAAACGTCAGTGTCACAAGCGGGATTCGAACCCACGACCTTCGGCTTAATACGCAGCTATTCTACCACTTGAGCTATCGTGACCTCGATCCACTCGGACACCAACTTCCCATCTCAACCTCACCTTTTGAATTTTCCCTCCTTTTTGCCATTTTTCAAGTTTGTTGGTTCGAATCCCGCTTGTGACACTGATTTTTATCTCAACCAATACCTTAAATACAGATTAATTAATTGAAAGATATTATTTAGTCAAGCGGACCACGAAAACGAGTGAAGATATTAAACAACTAATTAGGGTTTTTAGTTGAGCTAAAAAAGTCAATGGCTCGAGCGGGATTCGAACCCACGATCTTCGGCTAGATACGCTTCTGCTCTACCATTTGAGCTATCGTGACCTCGATCCACTCGGACACCAACTTCCCATCTCAACCTCATCTTTTGAATTTTCCCTCCTTTTTGCCATTTTTTCCATCGTGGGTTCGGATCCCGCTCGTGTCATTGACTTTTTTATCTCAACTAAAAACCCTAATTAATTGTAATATATTAATTGGTCAAGTGGACCACGAAATTAGTGTATATTAAACAACGTTGGACCCAACATGAACTCTTTTTTTTTGGGGGGGGGGAATGCCATTGGTAAGGGAATGGCCATTGCCTGTTTAATTACCACCTCATATAATTGGAAAAGATGAGACAAAACCTGCCAAAATTGTCTTGAAGGGGAAGGAACCTTTTGAGCGCAAGTATCGCCCGGAAACGGTATTAAATTAGACAATTAGTAAGAAATTAACAAAAAAGAACACGGAATGTTCTACTAACTTAAAATGAACTTTTCCAGGTCCAAAATAAAGAAGAATCGATTACATAAATATTTTAGGTCACAGTAGAAGAAATAGGAGGTTTGGTCGCCACTCACCTGTGACCCCTAAGAAGGAGGAAAAGCTCGGTTGTTTATTAGAAAATTGTTCTTAGTCATACAAAATAAAATTATTTTTGAAAGTAGTTCACATGTCTTCTGTTTTGGCGAGACTCCGAGAGTTCTGTCGGTTCTCTGCGCGCCCTTTCACTTTCAATAATGCGTATAAATGGAGATGCACAGTTACTGGGTGAGGCCCACTTAGCCTTTCGGTCCCGCCTCCTCAGCATATCTGGCCATAGCTCCTTTCTTTTACATTTTTTTGCACAATATTATTTAGGCTGTTTTAATTATATAATCTAAATAGTTTTTACATTTGAAACTGTTGTCTCGGCAGTTTTTTTTCAGTCTGCACCGAAAGACTGATAACCAGCCAGGGTGTTAACCCCACAAAATTCCGTACTGGAAATCCAATAGATTAAGGCATACCTGGGGGCAAAACATTCTCAGGAGAGAGAAGCAAAGGACTTTGTTAAGTTTCGTCTAATCTTACTACAGGCCTGTTTCATCAATGTCGAACAATGCTCATGATCATTGCAAGTCGCAATATGTAATTAAAATATTGGTACTGACAGAAACGATCATATTCTTCCAACAAATAAAGGGAAACCTCATTACATACCATATGATACTGTGGATGCCTCACAAGGAAACGGTTTCTACTTACGGACAAAGAAATGGCGAATCCCGCAAATATAACTGACGAAACACTATCAAGGATGGAGGCTCATAAAAAAACCTAAAGGTAGATAGTGAGTTATGCCCCATAATTGGAATAGCACAGTAGTTCTATTTTGGTGGACCCAGGACGACAGACTTTAAAGTTAATTCATACAAATCTAACATTGAAGAAAGTCTTTACGCCTAATTAACACTAATGAATTGAGAAACACTGGTGGAACAACACCCTAATACAAAATAGGCAAAATAACTTACGAAAGTCTCACCTAAATCTACAATAGACCTGCTGCATCAAAAACGAACTAAACTCGGAACAATTGTAGTTCGGTTAACTTCAAAATATTGGGAGTAGTAAAAACAGCCTGACCAGGTTCTTCAAAAAGAAGAGGACACCCATTACATAAGATTTTCTACATTCGGTATAATGCCTGTCAAGGAAAATGTTTCTACACACAGGCTAAGAAAAGCTGACTACAGTAAAATTACGAGCCATTGTTAAAGGTATGGAGCGTAATAAAAAGCCTAAAGTTTGATAGTGCGCTATTTCCCATACCTGAGAAAACAAAATAGTTATATTTTGATGGACCCGATGCAACAGGCTTTCTAGCCAGCTAATACAAATCTAACCTAACCAATTTAAACTTTACTTTTTCACTTGTTCGGTTCTGCCCGCGATTATTTCCATCGGGCAAGAAGCTACGTCTAATTAACACTAATAAATCGAGAAATACCTGGTGGAACAACACCCCAGTACAGATCAGGCAAAATAACTTATGAAAGCCCCACCTAAACATACCACAGAACTGCGGCATCAAGAACGAACTAAACTCGGGACCATTGGTTGGGGTGCTTCAAAATATTGAGGGTGGTTAAAAACCATCTGTATAGGTTCTTTCAAGAAGGCACCATTCCGCATAATGCTTGGCCCGGCAAGGTTTCGACTTACGGGCAAAAAAAAGCTGAATCCATAACTGAGTAATCACCATTATGAGTGGACTGTAATGCATGGAGTGGTTGAGAACAATAGTACTATTTTGTTGGACGCAGTGCAACAGGCTTCGTAGCTACCTCATACAAACCTAACTAACCCAAAAATGTTTCGTTTTTAATTATTCAAGAAGCGACCAGGATTTTCCATCAATAACATTATTTTCTTACTTTTAATCTTTAAGTCTTTAACACACTTACCCGAAGCAACGCTATGCGACGCAACACGATGTTACCCGATGCCTTGCCACGTTTTGGTGGGGTGTGCACATCTATCCGACGCAAGCACACGTCGCGTACAGTCCATAGCGTTTATCACAATAATCACTATCACAATCGCAACGCCTCTTTTGTTCTTAATGCATTATTTTGACACAAAACTATGTAATAAATTGTTAGTTAAATTTTATGAGCACAACCATGTAAATACATCGTCAGTTAAATTTAATTGTTTTAAATAAAGTTATATCGGTGTTTTTTTTTTAATTTTCTACCTAACCATCAAAATAAAATAATTTTTATAAAAACTCATGAATTTTTGATCTCGTTTAAGTTGGTTTATATAATAAAAAAAATATATTAGATAAAATCCCCACCCCTTCAAAATCCAACGTATATAAACACAAAATAGCAAAATCTCACTGGCACTCTCGACACGACACGCAAGAATGACGCAATTACACAGAAGACAAACAGTTTGAGTGAGTAGAAATACTTTGATTGAATATATAAAAATATATTTTGCATTGTACAAATTCACTTTTCCACATTCAAAATGTAATTGTTATATGTAAACAATGTTTGTAAATCGCAGGCCCTGAAGATGATCTCAACAAAGATCGAAACGTTGGCACGACAAAGAAAATATTTTTCTGAAATCTACATCACACCAGACCGCATCTCACGATTTCTAAATAAATTAAAATAAGATTGTTGTAATTAATATAACGACAAAATTACATACACATAGACGAAAATGGTGTAATTGTATGAGCAAAACCATGAAATAAATTGTTAGTAACATTTTATGAGAAAAACCGTCTAATAAATTGTTCGTTAAATTCATTATATCAACAAATGGTATTCCGTTGTTTTGATCAATTTTCTACCAAACCATTAAAATTAATGTTTTTTTAAATAAAAACTAACGAATTTTTGATCTCAGTTAATTGGGTTTATATTACAATAAGTTTATTGTAATTAATATAACGACAATAATACATGTAGTTTGAATAAAAGTATGAGTGTCCGGACTGTACTCGATGCGACCCGACGAAAATCTGGACAGTGGGGATCGCAGAGCGCAGAGAAGGGTAGCGTAGCATAGCCCGATGTACGCGGGGGTAATGCAACCTTATGGAAAATTGGACTTTGGGTAGCGTGGCATGGGCTTGCATAGGGTAAGTGTGTGTCCCAGCTTTAAACCGACTTAATTGTGGTACTCAGATGATTTTATCAATCGTGTCATCCTGTCGAAAGATAATCCGATAGAGGTACAAAACATTTAAATAGATGAATTTGGAAATTTATTTTTAAGGAAATCAAACGAAAATTTCAATCGTTTGCATTTTTGAAAATAATTAGTTCTGTTACTGTGTGAATAGTGAGGTGATTTAGGAAAATCCTTTCGGCCGATGCCATTTAGATAACTGAAGGTTAATTACACTCCAGTCGGATTAAGCATAATGATTCCGGTCCTCCGTTTATTTATTCTACTCGTCCTCGTCCGGTCGGAATACAAATCGTTTTTATACATTTCCCCCGCTGCGTTAAGAACGTCTTCTTCGACAAATCAATTAAGAAAATAGTAGAAGACGGCGAAGACGGGTTGAAGACGTGAGCCCCGGCCAGACCTCCGTGGAGTTGTTTAGACATTGCCAATTATTTTCATCCTTTGCAACTTATTTAAATTAATTGGTGCGAATGGCATTTAATATTAAAAAAAGGTTACCGTTTGAAGGCAGCGTTTTGCAAAACTTGGTGAGAAAGGATCAGATGGAAA
Source organism: Cimex lectularius (assembly GCF_000648675.2). Lineage (NCBI taxonomy): Eukaryota > Metazoa > Arthropoda > Insecta > Hemiptera > Cimicidae > Cimex > Cimex lectularius. The sequence goes on along the minus strand of NW_019394161.1, from coordinate 35,329 downwards.
ATTTGATATTGTCATCATCAATTTAAACAAGAATTGACATAATGAGAATTTGGTTTGATTGTCTTCCGATTTTCTCTTCCAGATTTGTCTTCTTCTATTTTCTTAAGGCCAATCGCTAGGAATCGTTAGGGGTCCTACAAGGGTCAGTATTGGGTCCGACACTGTTTAAAATGTGTGGTGATTAGTGACCGTTAATCGATATTTATTTAGAAATCGTGAGATGCGGTCTAGTGTGAAGTAGGTATCAGAAAAACATTTTCTTTATCGTGCAAACGTTTCGATCTTTATTGAGATCATCTCAACACTGGCGCTCTCGACACGACACGCAAGAATGGCGCAATTACACAGAAGACAAACACTTTGAGCCCTGAAGATGATCTCAATAAAGATCGAAACGTTTGCACGATAAAGAAAATGTTTTTCTGAAACCTACATCACACCAGATCACATCTCACGATTTCTACATAAATATTGTTTAAAATCTTTATATACTCCGGAAAATTAACCGTTTTTAACTTCTCATTAGCCTTTATTATTTAAAATTAAACTTTTCTAACTTAAAAAATATTTTTCATTTGAAATAAGAACTTTTTCACGCACTTCATCTTTTAATTACCCAGCGATGAACATAATAATACATTGCCTCTATAATCTTTCAATCTCTTCCAAAAATATTGTTTTCATCATTTTTTCTTTAAAATTTTTTTAAATAAAATTTTATAATTATTCCATGTACGTTTTAGTGGTCAATTAACCAAGTTACTTTCAATTAATTATTCATTTTATGTAAGGTCTTGATTGAGATAAAAAAATCGGTGTCACGAGCGGGATTCGAACCCACGACCTTCCGCTAAATACGCCGTTGCTCTAATATTGTTTACATTTATAAAGTAATTTTCTCTCAAACATAATGTTTTATTCAAATAAACCACTGTAAAAGTCTGTGTTGGGGACGACATTAACATCTTTATATATCCCGTCAAATTACCATATTTAATTTCATATTAAGTCTTTTAACCTCAAATTAATATTTTTTTAGTTTTTCCTGAACACTTAATATGATAACATTGCAACTATTTAACAATAATAACATGTGTAATTATTGAGCAATATAACTCTCAAACATAATATTTTGTCCTCCTTTGTTTTTTTAATTTTCGAAATTTTTCAAACAAAAAAGTCCTTAATGCTTTTTTCTTCTTCGTCAATCAATCTTTGTTTATTTTAAATTAACCATCTTTTCATTTCAAATTAAACATTTTTAATTTCAAATTAACCATTTTTAACTTCAACTTAATACTTTTTTTAAATTTCAAACTAACCATCTTTAACTGCAAATTATTATTTTTTCAAATTTAAAATTAACCGTTTCTTTAAACCAATTTATCACGAACTTACCAAAAGATGAAGATAATAAGAGATTGGATAGATAATCTTCCGAACTCCGCCCTAAGCACTAATCTCTAACCGTTTTTCATAAACATTTCTTAATTATTAATAACTAATTATTCAGAAATCGTGAGGTGCAGTATGGTGTGATGTAGGTTTCAGAAAAACATTTTCTTTATCGTGCCAACGTTTCGATCCTTATTGAGATCATCTTCAGGACCTGGGATTTACAAACATTGTTTACATTTAACAAATACATTTAGGATGTGAAAAAGTGAATTGATACACAGAACAAAACAAACATAAACGTAATTTCTTAGAAATGGTTTATATCAACAGAGATAAACACAGCATCAATTACAGAACAGATACATGTAAACTCAGTCGCAGCTACGCCAATATCATTAATCAAATTCAATATAGATAACATACATATATCATTACATTACATTCCACACATCAAATACTTTTCACATAGTCTAATTTTCCAACAATTTAGCTTTCCTTTTCCTATTTATCCCTTTCTATATAATCCTGAAAGGATAATCTGGCCGAACCATTACCAACACATTTTTTCCCTTCGTCGGCTCTTTTCACCTCAAAGAAGCCGACGCCTTATACAAAAATGTCTTTTCTATACCGACTTCCTTCCCCACCCCTTCAAAATCCAACGTATATAAACATAAAACAGCAAAATCTCACTGGCACTCTCAACACGACACGCAAGAATGGCACAATTACACAGAAGACAAACACTTTGAGTGAGTAGAAATACTTTGATTGAATATAAAAAATATATTTTGCATTGTATAAATTCACTTTTCCACATCCTAAATGTATTTGTTAAATGTAAACAATGTTTGTAAATCCCAGGCCCTGAAGATGATCTCAATAAAGATCGAAACGTTGGCACGATAAAGAAAATGTTTTTCTGAAACCTACATCACACCAGACCGCATCTCATGATTTCTGAATAATTATCGCTAACGGTCACTAATCACCACACATGATTAATAACATTTATTCAGTAATTATCTCTCAAGCTTAATTTTTTCTTCAATTAAACGAGCGTAAATCATCACGAAAGCAGATTAGAGCCGGAGCCCACCAAGGGTCCGTGTTCGGCCCAGTGTTGTTTAATATATTTATAAACGATATGTGTTATCTCACGATATATTGGCTAATAATCTAACAAGAATGTACTGAAACGTTATAAATATTTTTCAAAGAGCGAATAAGTCGTATTAAAATTAAATTGGCAGCTTTTCGATCCGTTCCTCGAAAGCTTGACGAAGCACCCTCGACACGAACGCAAGAATGGCACAATTACACAGAAGACAAACACATTGAGCCCTGAAGATGATCTCAATAAAGATCGAAACGTTGGCACGATAAAGAAAATATTTTTCTGAAACCTACATCACACCAGACCGCATCTCACGATTTCTAAATAAAAAGCTTGACGAAGCTTTAACCGGCTTTGTTTAACACAGTTCATTTATTAACTCAAAAAATGTTATATAAAAAAAAAAATAATTTTCGTTAAACACAAATCAAGGCAGAAAGAGTAAGGCAAGTTGGAATGACCAATTATTGGCCGATTTGAACCAATGATTGTAGTCGTTATTTATGAAAGAGGCGTAATCATGGAAGGTCCGAGCTGCATTGACACAGACATGACGTGTTAACATCCTTTTGATGACGAGCATCATCACGGGAGTCTTTAATGGGACAGCGTTTAGTGGGTCCGGCCACCGGCATTCATCACTTCCTAAGCACCTGTCACTGATTTATCTTCCCGTGCCACTCCTATTTAAAAAACTCTCTTACGAAAAGTTCACTTTCAGTTTGAAAGTGTTGCATACGTGTGTACAATAAGGTACAAAGCCATTTACACAATCAAAAAAAAAAAAAAGGCATCATATTATTCTGTAAAGGTTTCCTTTAAATCAAAATACCGTTTACACAGTTTATTTTACGTCGTATTCGAACCTGCATCCTTACAGTAGGCTTAGGCCTAGACAATTTAAAAATATTTTTACTTTATATGACCCAAACAACAATTATTGAATCTTTATCAATAATTTTAAACTATTATTAATAATAGTTAGCATTACTTGAAACTGTTATTAATTCATTTACGATTTAGTGGTCAATTGAGCAAGTTACTTCTTTCAATTAATTATTCTTTCTATGTAAGGTCTTGGTTGAGATAAAAAAGTCAGTGTTACGAGCGGGTTTCGAACCCACGTCCTTCGGCTAAATACGCCGCTACTCTACCACTGAGCTATCGTGACTTCGATCCTCTCGGACACCAACTCTCCCGGTCAACATACAACCGTTCGAATTTTTTCTCTTTTCGCCATTTTCAAACGTCGTGTAATCAGGATTGGATTCTCAGCAAATTATGAAGCCATAAATTATTAATAATAGTCATCTGTGTGTTTTACCATTTACGTAGGCCACATTTATGCCCATACGATTAGGTTATAGGGTCCTAAGCCTCTGTAAAATTTTCTGTAGATCAACAAAGCCTTTTCAAAGTTGTACAATTTTTGTAATTTTCGAAAAAGATCCGAGACATTTGGAAGGCTAACAATTCCGGAAAAAAATCGTAGAAATTTTTCAGTTTCACGTCGATGAGCAGAGGCGTTTCAAAGTTATCACAATTTTTTTGATTGTCGACACTAAAACCTCTGATGCATTTGAAAGGCGAACAATTTGAGAATTTATTTTCCAAAAATTTCTATTCAGGGTTATTTGGTACCTAAAAAAACGTTTCTGGCCAAAAATTTCTCTGTTTTCATTTTTAAGACATATTTTATGCCAAGTTTATGCCTATCTCGTTTCAAAATTATTTCAGTTTTTGTGATTTTTGAAAAAAAAAAATCTGAGGCATTTGGAAGGCGTTGAGAATATTTTTTTCACACAAATTTGTATTCAGTTTGTTTTATGTAAACCGTGTATTTAGATAATTTTCATTTCTATCTCCAATTTCGGTTGTCATTTCAAAGTTATCACAGTTTTTGCGATTGCAATAAATAAAAAAGTACATTTAAAGCCTAAAAATTTGATAGTTTTTTCTCAATATCAACTTGGTTTTTTGTAATTTTTTCTCTCTCTCGAATTTTAATTTATTTAACGGATGACATATTTACGCCATTAGGTGAAGGTGTGTAAAGTCTTTTCAACTTTAGCACAATTTTGTAATTTTCGAACAAAAAGTCAGAGGTATTTGGAAGGCTACCAATTCGAGATATTTGTGTTCTCCCAAAAAATTTGTATTTCAGGGTTTTATTTAGGTTGAGAAAAACGAAAACCAACTTGGTTTTTTGGTAAAAATGTTTCTATATCCTCAATTTCTATTCGGTTCCTAAACCGCTGTAAACCTTACCGTCGATTAGCAGAGTTTTCGTGATTGCCGAAAATAAAAAGTCTGATGCATTTCAAAAGAAAAAATTTGCGTATTGTTGTTAACAAAAATTTGTATTCCGCTTGACCAATTAATATCTTACAATGAATTAAGGTTTTTAGTTGAGATAAAAAAGTCAATGACACGAGCGGGATTCGAACCCACGATGGAAAAAATGGCAAAAAGGAGGGAAAATTCAAAAGGTGGGGTTCAGATGGGAAGTTGGTGTCCGAGTGGATCGAGGTCATCACGATAGCTCAAGCGGTAGCGCAGCTGCGTATTAAGCTGAAGGTCGTGGGTTCGAATCCCGCTCGTGACACTAACTTTTTCACTTCAACCAAAACCTTACATAAAAAGATTAATTAATTGAAAGAAGTAATTTGGTCAATAGTGTATTAAATATAATAGAGTTAAAAAATATCTTAACCTACTTTCAAAAAAACGAAGAGATTCAATCTGAGAGCGAGATAATTCAAGTACTCTACTAAAACATAATACAAAATAAAAATAGATTTCAGGTTTTTTGTCAAGAAACAAAGTTGATAGTCATTTTTTGTACCCTGAAGCTTAAATAGATTTTAAGTAAGCCGGAGTGACATTAGTAAATCGGCATTGTACACTTGTTTAGCATGGCATTTACAGCTTTAAAAACCAAATTTGAAAGATAGTTAATGCTAAATATACAAAAACTCTTTTGAAAAATTCCTAAGTTTTAAGTTTTTGGACGTTTTGGAAACCCGTTAACTATAACTCACATCTGAATGTTTTAAGACGCCGGTTTTAACCAAGAAAGGAAAGGACTACGTGCATGCTCTCATGACCGGTAATGAACATTAATGTAATAAATAAGCGGTTTCTTAATACGTTGAAAATAGGCCGGGCATAACTCGATTGAGAATATGATAAAGAACAAATACGGCGGGTTCGGCCAGAAGTGATTGGGGGCCTCAATGTAAATCAATGTACTAATATGGCCAGGGAGTTTTGAAAGGCGTTCCATCGAGAATTCCAGTGTTCCACTTGTCTTTTACACACTGGCAAATTAGCAGGAAGGGGTAATTTTTTTCCAGGTAATATTCCCCTAAACGGGATGTATCCACACTTCTAAACGATTGACCATTAATGGGTAAATTTGTAACTCTATGCTCAATTAATTTATAAATCGTTTTTGTTTGCCTATTCAACATTCTTTGAAATATATATTAGTCGCCTGTCTTTGTGTCTCACTTAACGTGTCGTTAGTGCAATATCTGACGTTTTTCTGAACCGATTTTCAAATGGTTTTCGCCATTTTTCATAAAATCCCACGAACTGAAGATATCGGTTACGTTTTGAAAGTAGAGCTTGTGTTAAAAAATACTATTTACAATTTGTTATGGGTTTTGTAGTTCTAGAGAAAATTATGGGTGACACCAGTAAAGCCAGAAACACACTTACCCGATGCTACGCCATGCGACGCTACCCGATGCTACCCGACGCCTTGCCACGTTTTGGTGGGGTGTGCACATCTATCCGACGCAAGCACACGTCGCGTACAGTCCACAGCGTTTATCACAATAATCACTATCACAATCGCAACGCATCTTTTGTTCTTAATGCACTATTTTGAGCAAAACCTTGTAATAAATTGTTAGTTAAATTTTATGAGCACAACCATCTAATAAATTGTTTGTTAAACTTAATTGTTTTAAATAAAGTTACTCCTAACCATCATAATTAAACAATGTTTATAAAAACTTATGCATTTTTGATCTCGTTTAATTTGGTTTACATTAAAATAACATGTTGTAATTAATATAACGACAAAATTACATGTACTTAGTTTGAAATAAACTACAAAAAATATGAGTGTCCTGTTCTGATGCTACCCGACATTACAAAATGGTGTAATTTTACGAGCAAAACTATGAAATAAATTGTTAATTAAATTTTATGAGCAAAACCGTGTAATAAATTGTTCCAATTTTAGTATATGTACCGCCGAAGCGAGTACAATAAATTGTTAGTTAAATTCATTATATCAAAAAATCGTATTCCGGTGTTTTGATTAATTTTCTACCAAACCATTAAAATTAATTTTTTAAATAAAAACTAATTAATTTTTAATCACAGTTAATTTGGTTTATATTAAAATAAGTATGTTGTAATTAATATAACGACAATAATACATGTAGTTTGAATAAAAATGTGAGTGTCCGGTTCTTTTGTCTTCGACTGTACTCGATGCGACCAGACGAAAATCTGGACAGTAGGGATCGCTGAGCGTCGAGTAGGTTCGCGTGGCATAGCATCGGGTAGATGTGCACGGGGGTAATGCAACCTTATGGAAAATCGGAGTTTGGATTTGCGTCGGGTAGCATCGGGTAGCGTCGCATGGCGTAGCATCGGGTAAGTGTGTTTCTGGCTTAAGTCGATGCCCTGTGGGGTCGATCTAGGTGTGTGTAGATGAAATTGCAACGTAATACAAATACTTTTCAACTAATTAATCTTTAAGTGAGGCATTGGTTGAGATAAAAAAGTCAGTGTCACGAGAGGGATTCGAACCCACGACCTTCGAATCCAGCCAAATTATGGATTTAATAAGGAAAATGAAGTATACTTCAGTAATGCTCTCCGTGGCCATTTCATTTGTCGACGAGAATCAAATAAATTACACGACATTTGAAAAGTGGCAAAAAGGAGGGAAAATTCAAAAAGGTGGGGTAAAGATGGAGTGGTTTCTGAGTGGTTCGAAGTCACGATAGCTCAAGTGGTAGAGAAGCAGCGTATTTACCCAAAGGTCGTGGGTTCGAATCCCGCTCGTGACATTGACTTTTTTATCTCCACCAATGCCTTACTTTAAGATTAATTAATTCAAAAGAATTTATTCGGTCAATCGGACCACGAAACCTAATCGATGTAATACCAAAATATTAACTGAAAACAAGATGAATGGATAGATAATTTCATTTGAAATATATCGATAGGTGATTATTTGCATAAAACGATACATAGACCGACTTAGTGCATTAATAGTAAGTACATTTTTGTGGCGTGAGCATAGGTAGCATGCGTTTTTCGGGCCAAAAACCATATTTTTTAAATATATTTTTCATGTTCAGAGTGAGGGTAAGAGGAGGCGGTTGCTTTACGAACTCACCGTGACCAATATCGGTCTATTGTGCAGTATCAATACAGTATCCAGGACTCTTCCCCCGTAACCTTCAGACTTTCGCTTTTCCTTCCCCAGATATAGGAATTTTAACCTGCATAGCAACATGTTATGCCGTTTCTTTGCTGGTGCTCTTCCCCTGAGTCGATATGCCTTCTGAGTCAATTTTACGATTTTACGATTAGGTCGATTTTTCTAGTCGACTTAATTTTAGTAGTTCTGCCCTTTCTTCGATGTTCTTTTAATGATTTTTTTCGCATACCAAAGTCCTGGAATTCAATCCTATTGCACCGGACTAATTAATGTTTCATCTACAATTTTGGCAATTCGGTATGCTCTGAAAGGATTCAGGGCCCAAAGTGTCTTTATCGATCTACCCTTGGCCAATTTATCGTCCTTCTTTTTTCTTCTCTGATCTATGTTACCAGATACCGAAACGCGCATACATACTAATAAATCTAACTGGATCGACATACACTCAAACATTCACGCTTATAAATACATTCACATATTTTTCAGGCTTTTCCTATTCTAGTAGTAAGAAATTCTGCCTGCATTTGAACCAACAGAGCACATATTCCGCTGTTTCTTCTCTTTCACGGAAATATCTGCACATAGGGTCTTATGCTCGGAGCCATATGCCTTCAGAATCAACAGTCTGATAATTCTAGTTCTAACACGACCATCGTTAGTATTTCTCCCGTTTCCGCGATGGGCCTTTGATGATTTTTTTCTCCGATACAGGAATTCAACCACTATTGAACTCATTCTTCATCCATTGTTTGATCTACGATTCTGGTAATTCGCTGTGCTCCGAAAGTGTTCAGGACTGACAGGTCATCGAAATTTCGTTGGCCAATTTATCGTTCAACTTGTTTCTCCTCTGTCTCCCAAGATTACAACATAGGGTGATTTTGTTATTTGTTCAAAGAATGAACCTGGTCCTATGAGATTTCAAGCTTTAGGTGCGATTTAAATAATTTTTTATAAGCTGAAAATCAAATGTTTTGGTGTATCTTGACTCGAACTTGCAGCTCGCCATCTTACGCGTTTTGTATAGTCTCGACTTTAACCATTTATATTTTTTGTATAGCTACCTTCCCAAATAAAAAATACTCGATACTTCTAGAGTAATTGGGTTGTGAAAATGGTACGGAATAAATTCGATCAGAAAATCGCTTCTCATTAAAAGTTGCACTTTACTTGCACTTTTCTACAAAACTCTTCATCATATTCAACCCATCAATTTTCAGTTTATAGAGAGATATTTTACAAACAGTTACAGCAATCATTGTTTAAAAAAACCCAGAAGCGGAGAAATAAATTTATCTGTATAAAAAATTGTAAAATTTTGTCACAATTTTAAGGTGTTGCAAAAATTAATCATTGAATTTTTTTAAAAAATCCTAGCTACGAATTCGTACTACACTTCCTATAAAAAAGCGACCATCTGGTTTTTATACGAAAAAATGGCCTCCTTTGAAAATACATATTTTCTCACCCTTTTAAGTCAAAGATCTGCGCTAGGTCTCATTTTTGAGAGCACTTTACTCTAAACAAGTTGGCTATTTTATATCCTTTCCAAGTTTCGGTCATTGATCAGTAAATGAAAAAATGTGGCCACATGTTAACTTTTGTACTTTTTGCGAAAACTTCAAATTGAGCTGTGAAGCTAAGAAATCGTCCCTGGAAAGATACGTCGCCCTGTAACAATTGACAGGAAATTTTAACAATTTTTCAATTGGTCACCTTCCATTTAGCCAGATTTCTCAACTGTTTTCGAGTTATTCGCGATTTTTGGGCTCATGAAAAAAAAACGATAACTCGCTCTCCTTTATTAACTTTTATCAAAATTTTCTATCGATTGCAGGTCTGTGACTTAAAAAGCAGAGAAAATACGCATTTCCAAAATTGGCCATTTTTTCGTACAGAAACCATGTGCAGTATATATTTGAAAAAATTAAACCAAAAAAAGTAGAAATGTAATAGACCGAAGAGATAATGAGAAAATAATACGGGAAAATGGCAATAATTTGGACTCTCTTTGAACAAAAAAATTGGGTTGAAAAAATACTGAAATATGGTAGAAGTTTATACTTTGATGCCTTAAAAGTAAAGTACCGATCATACCAAAAACGGAATGGTTGTCAAAATTAATATCCATCGGGTAAAAGTGGAGTTAAAAAAATATGAAACAAGCCTGTTTGACCGAAAACGGTCGCCACCCCATAAAATTTGCCTTAATCGTTCAAATAAAAATTTTAAAACTTCATCTATAATTTCGCCTTCTGCTTTGGGATTTTTTTCTATAAAGATGCTGTTGGGACATTTTTCAAAAATTGTTTGATAATAATCAGAAAATCTATTCTCCTGAAAAGTTGTATTTTTTCACTTTTAGGTATGCTTTTCTACTAAACCCTTTATCATATAAAAAGATTTATTTTTATTTTTTGGAACAATATTTGACAAACAATAGCAGCAAGCAGTTGTTTACAAAAACTCCGAGAAGAGGAGAAATAAATGAATCGAATGAAAAAATTTTCTCACAGTTTTAAATTGTTGCCAATAATTACTGACTTACAATTAAAAAAAAAAAAACTCTACTACAAACTGGTGCTTACTAAGACAAATAAAACAAAAAGGTTTGGCTGTTAAAAACCGAACAGATTTTGAGAAAATTCAGACTATAATTTATCCATTCTTTGTTATTTGTTTGAACAACTTAATTGGGTTGAAAAAATTACTGAAATACTGGAAAATTGTAGATTCTTAAGCTTATAATTAAAATACAGTCTCTCCGTAAAATGAAATTTGTAATGTACATCCATCGAGTAGAAGAGGAGTTTTTATATCTTAATTTACAGTCTTTGTATACCGCGCATATTAAGACTTGTCATGGTATATCTGTCCATTTCTTTGTTAATCAATAACATTTTCTGTCTGTATTTCTCTATCTCTCTCTTCTCTTCTTTCTCTGTATGTGTGTATCTACCACTCACCCATCTCTCTCTTTCTCACTGGACAGTGGTCTTTCGATCTATGTCGCTTCTGTTTCTGCCTCTCTTTTTTTCCTAGATCCTTTGAGTTCTCTACGAGCGTAATTTTGTATAAAATTTATTAAACTGTATGCCAGAAAAAACAAATAAGAGACGAAAAACTTTTAAAATATGTAAGGCAAAAACTTAACATTTTAGAAAATTTGAGTGGATCTATCTTTTGATTTTTTAGTTACTTTATCTTTCTGCTTGACTTCTGCTTTGGGCTTTCTTTCTTATAAGACATGATGGCAAGAGCATTAGGATAATTAAATGGATTTGTCTTGGTCTTTGGACGTGATTCAAAACAAAAATATATTCCAATGTTAAAACAGCCCGCTAAATTTTAGAACCAAATCAAGAAGTATTTGCAATCCCTAACCCTCACACTGACGATGTCGTAAGCTGCTATCTGAAAAAAATTAAGTAGCCGCGCTAGATTTTATTTGCATCACGTCGAGTATCGTGCTATCTGATAGCATAAAGAACAGTGGCACTTTCAAAGGTGTGACACCAAGGAAACCTTGCGGTACAGCTTTTAATTTATTTACTCCCAAGAGACCGGTTTCGTAATTTTAAAACTCACCCGGTCAAATCAATACATAACTGGATAAGTACTTGGATGTTAAACTTCTTGGTGACAGAAGCTGTCGAAAGATTTTTAAAAACCTATATAATTCTCTTTGAGTAGTTCAGGATATTTTTTATGTTTTTCACGTAAAGTTTGGACAAATTCAGCGTGAACGCATCACATCTGGGCAATGTTTTACTTCTCAATTTTTAATTTTTTAATAAGTTCCTCTTTGTAAGACATGCAAACTCATTTTTGGAGTTTCTACATATTTGAAGCACCTTTTGATATTTTTTAAAAATGTAACTTTTGATCTTGTATCTTTATCATGATCTAAGTAATATGTGCACTACATTTAAAATTTAAAAAAAGATAAGTTTTTTTAGATGATTTCTTTAATTCTTCCCGAAATAATATGCTAGTTCTCTTGTTATTTAGCTAAAATACCTAAATTCAACGGGTGGAAACGGAATGGTTCTTCTTTGTAACTAGATCAACAATATTTAGATTCACTAGTTTCGTGGTCCGCTTGACCAATTAAATCATTACAATTAATTAAGGTTTTCAGTTCAGATAAAAAAGTCAAAGGCAAGAACGGGATTCGAACCCACGATCTTCGGCTAGATACGCCGCTGCTCTACCACTCGAGCTATCGTGACCTCGATCCACTCGGACACCAACTTCCCATCTCAACCCCACCTTCTGAATTTGAATTGAAAAATGGCAAAAAGGAGGGAAAATTCAAAAGGTGTGGTTGAGATGGGAAGTTGGTGTCCGAGTGGATCGAGGTCACGATAGCTCAAGTGGTAGTGCAGCGGCGTATCTAGCCGAAGATCGTGGATTCGAATCCCGCTCGTGCCATTGATTTTTTTATTTCAACTAAAAACCTTAATTAACTGTAAAATATTTAGATTTTACGTTACTATAAAAATCAAAAATAAATGTAAATAAATGCTTTTCTTTTCAATTATAACACTTTTGACCCTGTATTACATAAAAATATCTCAGAACAATCATAAAAATTGCACAAACTTATTAAAAGAGGTTTGATGTAAACAGTATTGCGAGAAACGCCGAAAAAGGGGGGGATAGTTAGTCCAGTGAAGGAAAGAGATTTGTCCCATAGTGCCCACTCCAATGAGAAAAGTTTAAAGTATATATTTTTTATATATTAATCTAGATGAGATGATGGATCGAACTGCTGTTGAACCACTTGGAAAAAAGGATCTTCGTTGAGTTCAGAACAAAACGACAATTCTTTAAGTTTTTGCCGAGCTTTCGACGATTATGCCGTCATCATCAGTGCCTATTTATTTTAGGAAAATAGCGCAGTTAGAACATATTGTATAATTTACAAAACAAAGTATGAAAGTAGTAAAGTAAGAAAAATATAATCTTTTTTTAATTATACAATATGATCTAACTGCTATATTTTCCTAAAATAAATAGGCCCTGATGATGACGATATAATCATCGTAAAGCTCGGAAAATATTTAAAGAATTGTCGTTTTGTTGTGTCCTCACCGAAGATCCTTTTCTCCAAGATATATTAATATATTTTTGAGCTGGATATTCAATTTTTTGCATGATCATTTTGGCGTCATCGATTTCGCGTTACTGTCGAGTGCGTATTGGTTGGGTTTGGTTAAGTTAGGATTGCGGTTAAATTAAAATTAGAGTTGGGCTAGAGTTAGGGTTAGGTTAAATTTGGTAAGGTCATCTATCAGGAATGGGATAGATTAAGTTAGGTATGGTTAGGGTTAGTATCAACGTTGGTTAGGGAGGATCCCACATCCGTCTCCTATCTTTGTCAGTTATCAGTAGATAACGGAATCAGGGCTGCTCTTGAAAATTAAGAGATTCCTTCCTTTTACCTACATGACCTTAAAATTCTACTTAACCTGGACTTTCATGTCATCAGAAACTCTTGTCTATCAAGCGGTCTTACCGTTAAGGAGTAGACGAAGGAAGTATCTTAGGGCCCATATTTTACATAGTGTTCACCTGCTAAACCACGTCAAATCCGGTGATTCAAGCGGTGAAAAATATCAACCAAAAGTGGACATATCACTTTCACGCTACGAAGGGTACCCACAGCAAAGGCAGGAATCTATATTTAAAATATTTATATTTATTTCAATTAATTTATCTTTTTAGAGGTTTTGGTTGAAATGAAAAGTTAGTGCCACGAGCGCTCGGTTAAACACGCCGCTGCTCTACCACTTGAGTTGTCGTGACTTCGATCCATTCGGACACCAACTCTCCATCTCAACCTGCAACCTTTCGAATTTTCCCTCCTTTTTGCCATTTTTCAAATGTCGTGTAATCAGGATTCGATTCTCGGCGAGATATGAAGTGGCCACGGGGCGCCGTTAGTGAGGTTATACTTCGTTTTATTTATTAAATCCATTAAATATAGTGGCCTATTGACCAAATTACTTCTTTCAATTAATTAATCTTTTTATGTAAGGATTTGGTTGAAATGAAAAGGCTAGTGCCGCGAGCGGGATTCGAACCCACGATCTTCTGCTAAATACGCCGCTGCTCTACCAATTGAAATATCATGGCTTCAAATCCCGCTCGTGACACTGACTTTTTTATCTCAGCCAATAACTTTCATAAAGATTAATTAATTGAAAAAAGTTAATTGGTCTTTCAAGTAATTAATCTTAAATAACGAAGTACTTTACATCATATGTCGCCGAGAATCGAATCCTGATTACACGACATTTGAAAATGGCAAAAAAGAGGGAAAATTCGAAGGGTTGTAGCTTGACATGGGGAGTTGATGTCCGAGTGGATCCAAGTCACGATTGCTCAAGTGGTTAGACCAGCGGCGTATTTAACCGAAGGTCTGGGTTCGAATCCCGCTCGTGACACTAAAATTTGCATTTCAACCAAATCCTTACATAAAAAGATTAATTAATTGAAATAAGTAATTTGGTCAATAGACCACTAAATATAATGGATTTATATTTATAGTACTTAATTATACCAGGCGTATTATCGTGCCAACTGGAAAGAATCAAATGTTTCTTTTCCACTCGGCAACACCAAAAAGATTTCCTTAAAATACGAGATTCCACATCCGTAGGCTCCCTTTTATTAGTATAACTTTTCTTGTTTTGGAACAATGAATTTTGCACGTGGAAAAGCGTTCAAGTATGTTAAATTTTTACTATATTGTCAACCAAGGATAGCAGTGTTGAAGGCGTGGAGTTTGGTTTTATGAGGAAAGCGGTTTCATTAGAATTTCAAAAGACGACCTGCTCTTTTGTCCGTTTCTTGCGGTGCTCTATGTCCATTTATTATAATACTACGACGGGGTAAAATAGAACGGATCAGAGGTTGTTATGCTTATGTAAATAGGCTTTCAAAGTCCGTCGGCGGTTTGCAATATCGCCTTAACGACCTCGTTGACAACGCCGTTTTTACCGGCCAGGTTCATTTCAAAAGAAATCATTTCGGGAAAGATCTTTGTTTAATATTCCGACGAGGCGCAATCAGGATGATCAGAGGCTGGTATGCGACCAATTAGCGCCCGGTCGGGCTATATTTGGACTTACCTGCGGCTTGATTAAGCGCATAAGGACTTCGCTGCATAATAATGTACGTCGGGAGAAAAAATATGGCCACTATTTTTCTGTTAACGGCTCCTCATACGGGCAAATAAGTTTACGCAGTTTCACGTTATCGGCCATCGGTTCTTTTACAAAATGGACTGAAATTTCCTATCGGGGAAAGTATAAACAATTTAAATTTGCCTTGATTGAACATGTTTGAGAATGTTGGCTGACATAAAAAAACGGCTGCTCTCGTGCTAGTTAGATATGATAATATGCCGATTATTCATGGAGGTTAATTGCTTTATTTTATCTGTTCCAAATGCCTACATTTGTCTGTTGATAGACGATTGCTTCATTATTGTATGCAATTAACAATTCATTAAAACCTTCGATCCCCTCTCATATTCATCTCATCAGTTTTACGCGAATTGCCGTCAAAATCATTCCAATCAGCAGTGCATTTGTGTCTTTAATTCATACGTTTTTTATTTATTTTTCATATCTCAATAACAAGAAAAATTCTGGCAAATTAGATCGTATTATCAATACAGATACCAAAACACAATGGGAAGCCGCTTAAACCACTGTTGGGATTTCACATGGTTCAGTCTATACGGCGTACAAGATAGGCCCTAAAATACTTCCTTGTTGTACTCCTATAGCTATGAGATAGCCTGCTTACGACTTGAAAGTTTCTATTAAGTAGGATTTGTTTGTTTTGTTTAATATTCGGATGAGGCGCTTTTGGGATGATCAGAGGCTGATATGCAACTGACTAAAGCCCAATCGGGCTAGATTTGGCTCTATCTGCTGCTTGATTAAGCTCATAAGAACTTATCAGCATAGAATACACATCAGAAGAAAAATATTGATACTACATTTCCGCTTCAACCACTGATGGGATTGCACATGTTTCACCGGATGTATACTGTGCACAATATGGGCACTAAGATGCTTCCTTGTTGTACTCCTGCAATACGGTGCCTGCTGGTAGAGAGCTAGTGACTACTTGAAAGTTTTGATTTTTGTATAAGGTAGTATGTAATAGGGAGGACTCTTATGTTTCCAGAACACCCCAGAGTGATAACTAACAAGGAGATACGACAGACGTGGTATCAACATTTTAATGAAACCAATAATTGTTTCGTGGTCATAATTGATCATATTAATTATTCCAATTAATTATTCTTTTCATCTAAGGTTTTTGGTTGAGATGAAAAACTAGTGCCACGAGCGGGATTCGAACCCACGACCTTCGAGATTCACCGACGATTCAAACCGAAGATCGTGAGTTCGAATCCCGCTCGTGACACTAATTTTTCACCTCAACCAAAACCTTAGTTCAAAATTATATGTAATTGGAATTTTAAAGAAACTTTAGGTCGAAAAACATTAGACTTGTCCAACCGTTCCTGCCAATGGGCGCTTGGAGCCGAGGAAAAAGGAAATTAAGTAAGGTAGACAAAATTTTGTATTTTTTCGTAGGAGAAAAAAAATAATACAACACGTTGTATTAAATAACAAACTGTCAAAAAGATAAACACATAAAAAGCAACAAAAACCAAAAGAGGCTATGAGCAAAATGGGTAAAAAAATTATTTAAGAAAAAAATACAATCTGGATTCGTTTGGAGCACCCGGTTAAACAAATAAATAC
This sequence comes from Cimex lectularius, assembly GCF_000648675.2. Lineage (NCBI taxonomy): Eukaryota > Metazoa > Arthropoda > Insecta > Hemiptera > Cimicidae > Cimex > Cimex lectularius. The sequence goes on along the minus strand of NW_019394161.1, from coordinate 18,549 downwards.
GAGTTTTCATTGCAAACAGAAAATTAAAAAACAATTGAGGGACAATTTTTTAATATCCGATGTTCGGCACCTAAAAAATCATAACCCCTCTGGATTTTACGCTAACTTAATGTTGTTACAACTCTTTCTTTATCGTACCAACGTTTCGATCTTTATTGAGATCATCTTCAGGGCCTGGGAATTACAAACATTGTTTACATTTAACAAATACATGTAGGATGTGGACAAAAGTGAATTTATACAATGCAAAATATATTTTTTATTCTCTTAATATATTTAAAGGAGGGAAAATTCAAAAGGTGGGGTTGAGATGGGAAGTTGGTGTCCGAGTGGATCGAGGTTACGATAGCTCAAGTGGTAGAGCAGCGGCGTATCTAGCCGAAGATCGTGGATTCGAATCCCGCTCGTGCCATTGATTTTTTTATCTCAACTAAAAACCTTAATTAATTGTAATATATTTTTTATATTCATTCAAAGTATTTCTACTCATTCAAAGTGTTTGTTTTCTGTATAATTGTGCCATTTTTGCGTGTCGTGTGCGTGCCAGTGAGATATTGCTGTTTTATGTTTATATACGTTGAATTTTGAACATACACATCCTACACCTGTAGACTCTTGTTAAATTTAAACAATGTTTGTAAATCCCAGGCCCTGAAGATGATCTCAAGAAAGATCGAAACGTTGGCACGATAAAGAAAATGTTTTTCCGAAACCTATCTCACACCAGACCGCATCTCACGATTTCTGAATAATGATCGACTAACGGTCACTAATCACCACACACGTTGTTACAACTTTTGGAAAGCAGAGCATTTCTTCCTTCATTCTATCAGTAAGTACATCGGTCATTCAAGCTAAAATACACGCCATCGTCGCTGGTGCCTTAGAAAATCTTAAAGATATAACATTGACAAAAGTCCTCATAAAATCAGATAGCCAAGCAGCTATTAAAGCTTTTGAATGGAAAAAATTTAAAATAAGTTAGCAAATACATCTAAAATTTCCAAAACATTGGGTAATACAACTACCTGATATCTGCGAACCAAGGAAATTTTGCGTAACGAAAAGGCAGACACATTGACTAGAGGAAGGAATGTGCAAGACCATTTACAGACCCTGAACCTGTTCTTGGGATAACAATTGCGCACTTTCAACTTTAATAGAATTTGGTGTTAAATATAAAAATAGAACAATACAACTAAAAGTACATATCGTAATCATTCCTTCGTCGAGCTTTCTAGGTAGCTTAAAACAAAATAAGGCTACAAGCCAAGAAGAATTTACATTCAAATCAATACGACTCCGGAACGAATTTATGGACGTCCAATGCGCATTCCATGTTGTAAATTCTGTAACGAAATTATAATAAAAAACCTTTCAATATACATGTATGCGTAAAGTATTTTGTCTTGACATGGAGAAAGTCCCAAGGGTTAATACCGTCCGCGAAACAAGGCTGACACGACATTGTGGGCAGATATGGGACAGCTCCTGTAGTTTTATAATTAAAGTTTGCTAGTCCCTGCCACCACCTACTTAATCCGACATGCTCGTTTCTTATACATTAACAACTATTTAAAGCTTTGTATAAACGCTAAATGTCATTTGTTTTATATAATTGTTTAACTGTATGTAATGTACCTTCTTTGGCTTGCATTTTCAGAGAGAGTGGACATTTTTAATATTCATGTTAATTTTTAGAAGCTATTTTTTGTTCAATTTGTTATTTTGTATGTCAAATTGGATTAAAAATTTCATAAGTTACAGCTTGTAAAATTCACTTTTTTTAAATTAAATTTACCCTTTTGCAATTTCATTTCATTTTACAAAAGTCAAATTAACCATTTTTAAATTCGTCATTTTTCCAATCAATTCACCTTTTTGCAATTTAAATTCAGCTTTTTTAAATTGAAATTCACCCTTCTAAAAAAATAGATTCTCTCTTTTGCAAATCAAATTCACTCTTTTCCAAATCAAATTCCTACTTCTACAAAACAAATTAACATTTTGCTATTTAAATTCTCCCTTTTCCAATTTAAATACGCCCTTTATAAATCAAATTTACTTTTTTCGAATTTAAATGCATCCTTTTGCCAATCAAATTCCTGATTTTGAAATTTAAATTCACAATTCAAACAAAAATCTACTCTTTTGTAATTTAAATTCCTTGTTTCCCAAATCAAATTCCTACTTCTACAAATCAAATTAACATTTCGCTATTTAAATTCACCATTTTACTACTTCAATTCGCCCTTTGTAAACCAAATTTACTTTTTCCCAATTTAAATGCATCTTTTTGCCAATCAAATTGTTCATTTTGAAATTTAAAATCACAGTTCAAAGAAAAATTTACTGTTTTGTAAGTTAAGTTCCTTGTTTTACAAATCAAATTCCTACTTCTACAAATCAAATTAACATTTCGCTATTTAAATTCACCAATTTTCTACTTAAATTCGCCCTTTGTAAATCAAATTTACTTTTTTCCAATTTAAATGCATCCTTTTGCCAATTAAATTTATAATTTTGAAATTTAAATTCTCATTCAAACAAAAATTCACTCTTTTGTAATTTAAATTCATTGTTTTTTTTGTTTAAATTCATTGTTTTGTTTTTTCAATCAAAGTAACATTTTGCTATTTAAATTCGCCCTTTTCCAATTTAAATTCGCATTACTATTTTACGATTTAAATGCATCTTTTTGCCAATCAAATTCATAATTTTGAAATTTAAATTCACAATTCAAACAAAAATGCACTATTTTGCAATCAAATTTAAAAAATTAACTTAAAAATCTTAAATCCTTCTACTATATTTATTTATTTTATATACAGGGTGTCAGTGAGCAGCTATCAATTGTTCAGCAGTTTACCCTGGAAGTCAAATTGGAATAAAACGTCCATATTCCAAAGTCCAATTCTCAATTGTATTCAATCTAATTTATCTACCCTCAGCTAACATCTTCCTGTTCCTGTCAATTAAGAGCCAAAATAATACATTTGGTGTGTGTTTACTGAATATAAAGTCGTTCAGAGCGATGCTGGTCAAACTTGAACTCAGGGATCTGATTTATAGAAGGGGAAGTTACACGGTTAGTCTCATAATGTAGCTTTCTAAAATGTAACCCCAGGGAACTAATATTACCCTGTAAATTATAAACAGTGTTTTATAAGTAATCAGGTTAATATGCTACAATAAAACGTTTGCAATATTTTTTCTTAAAATAATTTCCATTTAATAGAAAAGATTTTACACGAATCTATTAAAAGTAAAATGGCTTGGATTTGTAAACTTGGTTTATAAATCTAAAAATTCGAGGGGTCGATGCACTTTGTAAATGAAAATCGATCACACTTCTATTAAATTTGCGATTCGATTCAGCAAATGTGTTTTTCTCCGTAAAGAGCTTTTTTGAAAACTACTCTTTTTTTTAAACAATTTTATGTTCTTACAATAAGCCAGAGTAGAAAAAATGACCAGAATATTATTATTTGGATGGGGTCAGAGCCAGATATTCCAAGGATGACGGTAAGAATCGAACCCACGACCGCGGAGGTGTAAGAGCCGAAATTCTGACGCGCTAACAACTAGGCTTTCCAACTATACTATTTATAATCTTTTAAAAACGTTTAGAACGAAAAATGCAAAAATAAATTTTATGTCAGTTCGTCAGCCTTGTTATATTTTTTAATTAATTAATTTGTAAGTAAGGCATTTGTTGAGATAAAAAAGTCAGTCGAGCGGGATTCGAACCCACGACCCTCGGCTAAATACGCCGCTGCTGTACCATTGAGCAATCGTGATTCGATCCTCTCGTACACCAACTTCCCATCTCACCCCCACCTTTTGAATTTTCCCTTCTTTTTGCCATTTTTCAAATTTTATCTCAACCAAGATTAATTAATTGAAAAGAATTTATTTGGTCAATCGGACGACGAAACTTAATGTGTCTTTTTTTTACGAGGGTTCCAAACAGCAGAGGTCATATAACACCTCAGAGTGCCGGTGTTTTTGAAAAAAGGCCATTTGTAAATATGTTCGAATGCAGGGCCGCTGGATTCGAACCCGGGACCTTTACCTTACAGTGATGAGCGCCGTGTCAACGCCTAAACCGTTTCGGCCACCGACGCCCCCAATGAGTCTTATTATATTAGAAAATATAATTCGATTGTTACCAACCCTCTTGATCTGCCTATTCTGGGTTGACTTGATAGACGCGTTTCGGCATTGAACTTTGGTCTTTCGTACATCTTTACCCTTCAGGGCTTATAAAACATGTTTGACTTAGTACAATCATACTGACGCACTGAAGTTAGCGAAATATCCTCTGCCAGACCGATCGATCGAGGATAGGAAAACCAAAATTTTAAGGATGAAATTACAGGTTCATCACTCCGCAGGGCACATGAGGAAATCTCACTAATTGCCTCTGTTTGACCAATTATGTATTGTGTGATAATGAAACGGTTCAGCTGTAAATGCATAATTTTGTTCTTGTTTTCACTGCTCAAGAAAAGGAATTTAAGTATGTTGAACGTTTCGCAACTTGGGTGCGACACTCATAAAACGGACGAGACTTACAAGCATTTCCGTTTCTGTTTAAACTGATTGAGACATAAAGCCGATAGGAGGGAAAAGGACTTGGACCAAAAGCTCTATTATGTGTTTCGTAGAACTGGAAGAGAAAGCTTTACGAACAGATGAGAACGAATAGGTAGAATTTCGTCAAATATTGATTGCGAAGAACACCTTAAAGACCAATCAGATGGGTGATTTAGATCTATGAAGTTATTACTAGAAGGCACTTCTAAAATATAAGAATGTCTTCCTATTAGCCAAGGTTGATTTTATCAAATATACTTTCCAAAAAATCGTTCAAGTCTAAAAATTATTATTTGGAGATCGTGAGATGCGGTCTTCAAATAATCATTAACTAACAGTCACTAAACACCACACATTTCTAAAAATTATCTAATATTGATTACTTTATTTATTTATTTTACAACTGCGTACAATATAAACAAGGAAAAATTACGTTATTTACAAAAATTTACATATACATGCCACCGTCAAGTGAAAGTGCCCATAATTGGCCATTATGGCGTGAAGTCAGCAGCAGTCCCTAGAGTTCCCTAAGTTACATAATGATGATGGTCGCGAAGCCGCCTGCGCTTCAATCTTCTATGATGGTTCGAAGAAGAGGTTGATAATTAACGAGTTGTCATGGAAAGGATAGTTTGTAGTGAAATTTATTGTAACGGGACTGGGCCAGGTTTCGGACGTAGGTATGTTGAAATCCGAGTGGATAGTATGATTGGTGAGGCAGAGTGGAACATCAACTATTGTTGGATTGGAACGCTTGGCTGTCCAGAATTTAAGTCCGTAGGTACAAATTGGGACGATTAGGATAGAGTTCTTGTTGTCAAGTAGACTCTTAAGCATTTTATATCTAAGTACAGTCGTTTTAGTAGGGTGTGAGGTTTCCCCTTAAATATTTTGTCCATGTAAAGTCTAAGATATCGTATACTATTCCCTGAAGGAATTGGGGTTTCCGCATAAATGGACAGGTAGGAGGGTTTTACGATTAAGACTGAAAACTATTTAAATTTTTGATTGTTTACCTTGATTCTCCACTGTCGAAGCCTGGGTTAAGGCATATGAAGATGACATTGGAGGTCGTGGAAATAAGTAGCAGGATCGATGTGGAGAGGATTGCCACGTCATCGGCGTATTTGAATGTGGATTGGTGTTGGAATGCTTATAGGTGCGAATTTAGGAAGAAGAGTATTTGCCACATCGTGAGAAGGGTTATCAAGGGTGATCAATGATTTGCAATCTGCAAGGATGTTGGTGATGTCACCTACGGAAGAGGTTGTGATTGCGATACGGAAGGCGCAGATGGCCGCGCGGCCGTCTGAGCAAATTAAATATGACTCTTATTAGCTTGATGACTCGTCGGAAAGAGAAATCCTTATGAGAATATGATTGAGCTGTAGGCTGACGAGTGAACGATACCGGATTCTCTTTGATTCATGGAAAATTAAGTTGAACTGACGTGCCAATGAGCGCAACGCCTCATTTAAAAAAAATCTTATCCAGATACAGATAATTTTTGTCTTCCTATCCTTGCTGGTCAGACACGTATTTTTAAAATAAAAGATGTATGTAGAAATAGATACAATATTGTCTTACAATATACCTACATATACAAAAAACTTATATAATAGAAATGTGTCGTGATTAGTGACCGTTAATCGATATTTATTTAGAAATCGTGAGATGCGGTCTGGTGTGATGTAGGTTTCAGAAAAACATTTTCTTTATCGTGCCAACGTTTCGATCTTTATTGAGAACATCTTCAGGGCCTGGGATTTACAAACATTGTTTACATATAACAATTACATTTTGGATGTGGAAAAGTGAATTTATACATTGCAAAATATATTTTTTATATATTCAATCAAAGTATTTCTACTCACTCAAAATGTTTTTCTTCTGTGTAATTGTGCCATTCTTGCGTGTCGTGTGGAAAGTGCCAGTGAGATTTTGCTATACGTTGGCTTTTGAAGTGGTAGGGAAGGATGTCGGTATAAAAAAGACATTTTTGTATAAGGCGCCGGCTTCTTTGAGGTGAAAAGAGCCGACGAAGGGAAAAAATGTTTCGGCCAGATTATCCTTTCAGGATTATATAGAAAGGAATAAATAGGAAAAAGGAAAGCTAAATTGTTGAGAAAATTGGGCTATGTGAAAAATATTTGATGTATGGAATGTAATGTGATGATATATGTATGTTATCTACAATATATTGAATTTGATTAATGATATTGGCGTAGCTGCGACTGAGTTTACATGTATCTGTTCTGTAATTGATGCCGTGTTTATCTCTGTTGATATAAACCATTTCTAAGAAATTACGTTATGTTTGTTTTGTTCTGTATGTAATATTTTTGGATTTTTGAAGTCGAAACATTTCTAAGAAATTACGTTTATGTTTGTTTTGTTCTGTATGTAATATTTTTGGATTTTTGAAGTCGAAATTATGTTGGTGTTCAAGATGGTGGGTAGCGACACGACACGCAAGAATGGCACAATTACACAGAAGAAAAACACTTTGAGTGAGTAGAAATACTTTGATTGAATATATAAAATATATTTTGCATTGTATAAATTCACTTTTCAACATCATAAATGTATTCGTTAAATGTAAACAATGTTTGTAAATCCCAGGCCCTGAAGATTATCTCAATAAAAATCGAAATGTTGGCGATAAAGAAAATGTAAAGAAAAACCTACATCACACCAGACCGCATCTCACTATTTCTAAATAAATAATTATATAATAGAGAGAATTTATTTTCCAAAACGGTGAATCTGATTTGCAGAAACTTGAATTTGATATGTAGAAAAAATGAACATAAACAGCAAAATAGTGAATATGATTATCAAAAGTGTGAATTCCAGAAAGGTTAATTTTAATTGTAAAATGGTGAATTTGACGTGCAAACTGGATAATTTGATTTCAAAAGGGTGAATTTCAATTGAAAAAGCGTGAAGTTAAAGTGCAAACTGGTAATTTGGTTTAAAACGGATTAATTTGTTTTACATAAGTGTGAATTTAATTTGAAAAAATCGTAAAAGTAACAATGTTAAACTTCTGTTCAAAATGAAAAATTTCGAGGATGAAGGTCATTTCAAATGAAGTACCAATGAATGCAACGCCTCATTTTTTACAAAAATGATTTCTCATCTCTCTGTTGCCTAGCTGAAGAGGAGCACCACCTTCAGCGTATATCTGTGTGATTTGACTTCACAGAAAGCACACAGACACATTGAAACCAACTCAACGTAGATACACATGGATCTTAGTCCCCGTTTAGAAATAGGTTAGATAAAAAACCTAATTTCGGGGTAAAAATTTACAGTACGATTTCTCAAAGGATAATGTCCATTGCTCGGTAAAAACAGATCATGGAAATTATCACGGGGTCAAGAATACATTGACAGAAGCCAGCTGGCAAGTTCTAGCGAGTTTGGACTTCCACAACAGGTTTTCGACCATCAAATCTGATCCCAATATAAATAACGACGTAATATTATGTATATTCAATATGATAACATTTTTAACGTTTTTACTATAAAATACCTGCTTTTTCGTGGGATTCTCATTTTTTATTATGGTCGTTATTTTAACTATTATAAGATGATAAAATGGTGTGTTTTTTCCTAGGTGACTCTTAACCGCTTGTTTTATGTTTTCTGAGTTTCCTTTAAAGCTTCAAAGTACGAACCTGAAACAGACAATAAATATTTATTAGATTTTTATTTAGTTTAACCTGGTGAATACAATTGGAATAAAAAAGGAAATTGTTATTAGACAGATCATTGGAAAACGCAGATAAAAGATTTGAGTGAACGGTGGACGAACAGCTCTTTCGACTTGGTGTCAAATAATTTCCATTTTTACAGCCGACGTTTCGCCCGCCTACAGTCCATTTGCTTTATCTCGGTTATCGCTCTAATTTCGGACCAATTGGCCATTTGGATGAACGCCCTCCTCAAAACCGGACTTTTCAATATTTCTCTAAGACATTGATTTGACAACTCAAGGCGCACATGTCTAGGTGAAAGATTGAAACCTGAATTTCTAATTTTATTTCTCGCATTCGGAAAATAATATCGGCAGTTTGTTCATCCCTATTTTTTCTTTAGTAGTTTATTTTTTCTGTCCATTAAAGCCCTCATTTAACGTTTTGACAATTGCGATCCTCTAACAGAAACAATTGAGCGCAATGTCGTCTACATGTAGAGCAGAATCCAGGATTTGGCAAAGAGCTTAGGAATATGGAGAATAGTGTGGGTGTCAATATTGACCCTTTTGAATAAATAATAAATAAAATAATTTCTTTTGTTGTGTTATTATCCATAAGAAATCAAAAAGAGTTTAAAAAATATTTTGAAGAGAAAAGATTATTAAAATTGCCAAACTTTTTTATTCCTTACACTAGCTTCTTCTTCACTTATAAAAGCTAATTTGTAGAAGTATGACTTTAAACGGCAAAAGGAAAGAATTTGATCTGCAAAATGGTGAATTTGAATTGTAGAAGAACGAATTTGGTTGTAAGAGAGTGAATTGGATTCGCAAAAAGACTAATTTAACGTGAAAAAAATGTAAATTTTATTTGCAAAAGATTCAAAAAATTGCAATTTGACTTGTAGAAGAATGAATTTGATTTGTAGAAGGCTGAATTATATTGCACAAGAAAGATTTGACTTGCAGAGGAATGAATTTGATTGAAAAAGTGTGAATTTGACTTGTACAATGATGAATATGATTTGTAAAAGAATGAATTTAATATGCACAAGAGTAAATTTAGCAGACAGAAAAATAAGTTTTATTGTAAAAAGGTGAATTTTATTTGCAAAAGTGTATATTTAAATAGCAAAAGTTTGAATTTGATGTGAGAAAAGGTTAATTTTATTTAGAAAAAGGTGGATTTGTTTTGAATAGGTGTGATATTAAATTGAAAAAGGGTGAATTTAAATCGCAGACGAATAAATTTGATTTGTAAAAGAGTGAATTTGATTTGGCAAAAAGTTAATTTTCATATCAAAAGTGTGAATTTGGTTCTCAAAAGGGTTAATTTAACCTAGAAACGTTTGAATTTGATATGTGAGAAGTGCAATTGTAATTGCAAAAAGGTAAATTTAAAGAGAAGAAAACGTACAAAAGTTGATTTTGATTCGATAATTTTTGAATTTGGTTAGCCAAAAACTTAATTTTAATTGCAAAAGGGTGAATTTGATTAGCAGAAGGGTGAAATTGATTTGTAAAAAGGTAAATTTAAAGAGAACAAAACGCAAAGGGGTGAATTTAAATCAAAGGTTTGAATTTGATTTGCAAAAAGGTTTATTTTAATTGCAAAAGGGTGAATATAATTTTAAAAAACCTATAAAAATAACGATGTGAAGTTTGTTAAAAAGGAAAAATTTTAAAAATGCCATGGAAAAAAAATCTAACTGCGGATAAAGTTTGATTTTTTTTGTACTTTTTACTTATGACTATATTGACTTTCTACCACTTGAGCTATCGTGACTTCGATCCCCTCGGATACCAACTTCCCATCTCAACCCCACCTTTCGAATATTCCCTCCTCTTTGCCAAAAAAATCGAAAATTCGGAAGGTGTGGTTGAGATGGGAAGTTGGTGTCCGAGTGGATCGAAGTCACGATAGCTCAAGTGGTAGAACAGCGGCATATTTACCCGAAAGTCGTGGGTTCGAATCCCACTCGTGACACTGACTTTTTTGACTTTTTTATCTCAACCAATGTCTTATATAAAAATTAATTAATTGAAAAACGTTACTCGGTCAATCGGACCACGAACTCTAATGGATTGTTTTGAGACTTTTCTGTTAATATGTGACAAGTTTCGGCATCTCGCTGTCATGAGCTGTGTATTGGTTGAACGAATGTTGAAAATGGCGATAAAAGCCTGGCAGATCAAAACAGCAAAACTATCAAATTATAAAAAACATTTTTATGGTTTGACTTACTATAGGTACAAGTTGAATCTTAAATATACACCAGTGGAGGTCACTGCAAAATATTTTTTTGTCGGTTAAGTGTATCTATATTGCTACTCGAAAAGCAAAATTCGGGACTGTTTTCTTTTCAAACCTCTCCAATATTGCCTCAGGATTTACCACTGGCTGTACTTAGGCCTCTCGGTGCACGCCAAGTTCCCTATTATTTTCATAATCGCTTAATTTAAAAATTCTTTTTCGGAAAGTTCGGACTTCAAAGCCATTTTACTACCGACCTCTTCCTTTGCTCAATTGAAAAGGTGAAACCAAGACAAATTCGCAAAAAAAAAATTGCCCGATCCTCTGTCTGCGGGCGATGTTCGTGCACGTTACATAACTACATACGTGTTCCTAATTAACGGCTCTTTCAAACCCACGATTTCACAATCAGACGCTTTTTTAAACGATGATCCAATGTTAGTGGATTCGTCGCACTATAACTTCGAGCCAAGGCCAAAGGATGTGGTTCTTGAACAAGGTTTTTATATAAAGACAAAAATCATTTTAAGACAGCTCGCTCAGTGTAAATCCAAACTTTCGTCCTCTTAGAGCTGTTTAAAGGTAGAAATTCGCCTTTAGAAGCTAATGAAATTACAAAGGAGGCGTGGATTTTTCTATCATAGATTATTGAAGATTGTCGGCTTGAAGCGTTAATTTTATGTTTTTCACCTAAGATCAAAATAAGGACCATGGACGGCTTAATTGGCACGCTGTTTATGTTTGATGTCAGCCGGTAGTTTAGAGGCTTTTCGCTTCCCTAATGAAGAGTCATCGGAGACGTTTGTAAGAAGGTAAAAACTAACGAGGCTTCTCTGATAGGATTCCAAAAGAGAAACGCGTCATCCTGAGAGTAAAATGTACCACAGGCTGAAAGATCCTTGGCGAAACCTCGGCAGCCTTTCAAGTTTGACTGTCAGCATCGCACATTCCGCATTTTTTAAACCTATTTCCGAAAAATATTGATAGTTCTTTAAAAAAAACAAAAAACCTTTCATTGCCGTCCTATTGGGACAAGGAAAGTACGCAAAGCACTCATTTAGGATTAGTTGAACTCGTTCCTTTTACCCTATTACCTGATCATAAGATCCTACTAACCTGTTTGATAAATGGAGATTTCAAATGAACCCTAAAGCCCATTTGTAAGTATGTTGAGTTCGAATGCAGGGCCGTTGGATCCGAACCGGGGACCTTTACCTTACAGTGATGAGCGCCGAGTCAATGCCTAAACCGTTTCGGCCGCCAACGCCCCATCCAGTATATTAGTGATTTTTTTTTTTTTTTTTTTTTAATTCAATTGCTAATTTTATTTGTAATTTCATTTCATAGAAATGTGTGGTAATACTTTGAATATAAAAAAATATATTTTTTGCAATGTATAAACTCACTTTTTTCCACATCCTACATGTATTTCTTAAATTTAATCAATGTTTGTAAATCTCAGGCCCTGAAGATGATCTCAATAAAGATCGAAACGTTGGCACGATAAAGAAAATGTTTTTCTGAAACCTACATCACGCCAGACCGCATTTCACGATTTCTGAATAATTAATTTCATATATTTAGATAAGAACTAACTGTTTATATTAAAACATTCTCCGATTAAAAGATGAATCCTTTACTTTTGTATTCAATTTCATAGCTTTTCTTCCTTCAAATTAACCTTTTACAATTTCAAATTAACCCTTTTTCACTATAAATTAAACATTTTTAATTTCAACTTAACCCTTTTTATTTTTAAATTAGCCTTTTATAAATTCAAATTAATCCTATTTTATGACAAATTACTCTTTTGAACTTAAATTAAAACTCCTTTTTTCATTTCGAACGACTCCCTTTGTTAGTAGTATAGATGTTTTACGTAAAATTAACCCATTTCAACAATTTTTTTCGAGGGTATTTCAACTAGGAGGTTATATGAACCCTCGAGGTTAATCAATGCAGGGCCGTTGGATTCGTACCCGGGACCTTTACCTTACAGTGATGAGCGCCGTGTCAACGCCTAAACCGTTGCGGCCACCAACGCCCCTCATTTCAATTTTAATAAACCTTTTTAAAAATTTAAATTAACTCTCTTTAATGCCAAATTAACCTATCGCTTCTTTAAAGCATTAAAAACCTTAAGAGAAAGTATAAACTATAAGCATGTAAAGTAGAATTCCGTTTATTTGACAATTAAAAAAAAAAAAAGTATTCTTATTTAAAATACTACATGAAAATTAATTAGGAATAAACTGAAAAGTTATAAAAAATTTAATTAAAATAAAGGATTTTTTCTTTTAATTTCTTTTAATTTAAGAATTTTTTATAAACGAATATAAAATATAAAAACGAATATAATTATTGGTTCTGTTCTAAAATACCATGAAAATTATTTACAATTACAATGAAAAGTTTAAAACTATGTAAAAAATAAATTATTCTTCTATTAATTCCTGATTTTCTTAAAAAGCTTTTTTTTATAATTTGTTTATCGTATATTATCTAATTAATCGAAAAACAATGTTTTTTTATATTTCAAATCATAAAAACCGTAATTTTTATGTTTACTTTTATATAATTTTTATATAATTATATAATTTTAAATTTTAATTACATTTTAGCCGAATTATTTTATTTTATTTTTTTAAATCACAAATATACAGGAATTTTACTTTACGTGTTTATTTATTTGTTTTTCTTATTTTATTTTCGTACCAACTCCTAAGTTACTTAAACGTTATAAAGAAAGGTTTAAATGGAAATTAATAATTGTTAATTTGATCTAAAAAAAGGTTAATTTGTAGTTTAAAAAAAGTTGATTTGGAGTTAGAAATTAATNCTTAATATAATAATAATAAATAATTTAAATTAATTAATTTTGGAGTTAATTTAAAATTAAAAAGGTTAATTTGAATTCAAAATGGGTTAATTTTTCGGAAAACAGCCATATTGCCAAATCAACTTATTATACCCATCAGGAATCGATTGCTTGATCTTCCTGGACCAAAAGCTTAAAAATAATAATAGTAAGGATAAACTGTAGAGGTGCAATAAAAAGAGGGTATGTTCCTTTGATTTTTGCAGTTTTTTGATAACCGTGAAAATCATCGGAATGTTGTTATAGGTTTTTTTAAAATCTATAAAATAATTATCTATTACAATAGGCGTACTACATGAATGTCAAACAGATATGTAACATAGTTACCACTTAAGAGCATGAACATTAATTCAATCCTGTTTACAGCCTAGGCAGATGGAAAAACGGGTTCTACACGGAAAACCTCATGTGCCGTCGAAAATTTAAAAGAAGTCGTAAATATTTATTTGGATTTGAGGTCGGATGCGAATTTCTGAAAGTTTCATCGGCAAAAGGGGGCCACACTTTTCGCAACCGGATAATTAGGCGGCTAAATGGACTGTGGAGGGAGGAGTGTAAATTCCTCAATCCTGTGATTTTTCGACTGGGAAAAGTGTGTTAATTGATATTGAGCAAATGACAAATTCCGATTCTTCCACAGTGTAGCATGCCATTTTTTTAAAATGATACGCTAACATTTTGGTCGTTATTGATCAGTTTGGTCAACCTATCCTCGCTGTTGATGTGTGTATCAGGCGCGTTTTGTCATTTCTCTATATTCAGTTTTGTGTCTGGCAATAGGAAAACAAAACGTAAGCATTTTATTTGGACAAATGAGAATCTTCTCGGTTTATGGTTTTTTGTGTTATGATAAAAAAAATAATAATAAAAAATAAATACGTAGGTTTTGAAGTGAGGTTTTTTGAGTGTCTTCTATAACTGTTATTACGATTATACTAAATAACGTGTGATGATTAGTGACCGTTAGTCGATGATTATTCGGAAATCGTGAGATGCGGTCTGGTGTGACGTAGGTTTCAGAAAAACATTTTCTTTATCGTGTCAACGTTTCCATCTTTATTGAGATCATCTTCAGGGCTCAATAAAGATCGAAAGATTGGCACTATAAAGAAAATGTTTTTCTGAAACCTACGTCACACCAGACCGCATCTCACGATTTCCGAATAATCATGGATTGAATAACATTGACAATGGCGAAATGGCGAAAAGCTTTTGATAGGCCAAAAGAACGAGGATAGTGATGCTAAAATAATCTATAACGACTATATCATCTCCTTGCACACAACACTGAAAAAAATGGCATTAAATCGAGTGGAGAAGCTTCAAATTGATAGCCTAAAATGTAGATTAATTATCCCTTTCACTTTCTGAGATCAGGTCAAGCGGCCACATTCTCTTTAGACGTCGAAGAGGATGACCAGAATGAAATTTCTTATACGTGAGGATTGAAAGGGGATTGGATATTAGTATGGAAGTTTTCGTAGCGGGATGTTGCAACTTCTTTTATACATACAACATGATATGTGACATTGTTGTTACAAATGCAAAGATTAATGATTGGGACTGTATTCCGTCTTATGTCCATAGTTTCGGTATTGAGATGTATATGAGTATTTTGATGTCGGGGAAGAGTATAGATCTGTAGTCTAGTAGTTAAGTAATCAGTATAGCTGGTTTAGTTCTGGGAATTTATGTATTGTATGAAGATTTTAGAACAGTCGCTTGTTTACAAAGCAGCAAATGACGTTTCGTGTAGTAGGGGGAAGGTTATAATAGATTGGAGATTCCACATCGATGAAGACCTCGAGCAGCATTCTTTCTCCCCATTGGTGGTTTGTTGTTCACAAGATAACGCACTGTTGAACAGTGGAGTGGTAGGAATTTGCAAGGTTGTGGTTTATTGGGTTTAGAGATTGAAGGGGATATATGTGTCTGGAGGTTCCATGAGCTGTAACGCGATCGGAGTTGGATGATAGATTAGAAGTGTTAGAATTGGTTGCTGGGATGTTATGGATATTGGCAGTTTATAGTGATTACAGAATTGGGCCGAGAATGAGGTAGTTTGGTCGACTGCATTGTCAATGGAGAATGAGGATCAACTCATAAATACTTGAACGTTTCGGTCGGGTAGAACTTGAAGATGACCAAAGATGTGGTTGGTATGCTGCCCTTGAATTTCGAGAGAAAGCTCAGGTGCCAGATTTGGTCGAAAGCCAAGAGACGAAGAATGGGCGGTATAACTGACGAAACTGTATGGATTGGGAAGGTTGTGATTTGTAGGTTTTAGGGATTAGGCGGGTCTACAATGTTCGGTGAGCCTTAACGGAGTCAGAGTTCTGAAAGCGCAGAGTATTCTCGTACGTTATGTCAATGCTATAGAAATGATAAAGAAATCAGCTATCAGATTAGTGATATATTGAGTACTGTAACGGACCGTGGACGCCATCCTGAGAAATCCAACCCATAGGTTTTTACGTTTCGGGCAAGTACGACTTGAAAATGAGGATGTGTGTAGAGGGTAGGATGCCCTTGTGCTTATAGAGCAAACCCAGGTGGCAGAATCGATCGAAAGCCTCTTCCTTATAGACCAGCAGCCCTTCTTCCCAAGGTAGGTACGATGATGTCCGTAATATATGGCACTATTGAACATTGGTGATGCCCTAATAATCCAAATTGATGATTGGGAATATTATTAGGAGATGGGCAGAAGTGGAGAATTTGCTTTCGAAGGAGTTTATCAATAAGTGGCAGTAAATGGATGGGATTGGTGGATTACCCGTGAGTTTCCAGAGCAAATTTTTGTTAAACATTATCAACTTACGATGCTCAGCAGTATGAAGATTTTAGATTGTTCATAAAACGTTTCAAAAATTAGAATATGCTAAGGTCTGCGCGTAGCGCGAGTGGCCAAGGTAAAGGGCGATATTGACTGTCATGTCTATCTTCTTTAGTCCAAATTATATACCACTGCGGTTTTCTAAACAATCATGTTTTTAATATAGAATTATAAAGAAAACACAATGAAAACGTAAGTGGTATTTTTCTTCAAAGAAACTGAAATATAGAAACGGTAGTTTCAGTATATATAAGTGGGAAGTTTATGGGCCAACAAACAGCTGAGGTCATCGCCGGCCCTCTACGTGTTTTCCATCTTTTTCTTTTCTTTCGCGCATATTTTGTTTTAAACTGCAGCCATTTGAGCATCTCGATCCGGTCACTGACTCTCTGATTTCAGATATATACTACGTTGATATTCTAGAATGCTAGTCTCTCGTTTGTACCTCAGGTTGTCAAATACAGAATAAAAACAAAACATACAATACATATATATACATCACCACAAACATAGATGTCTGGTCACATTCATTCCCCCAGAGTACTTGATAGTCCTCGGGGCGGGGTTATAAGCAACCCCGGGTAGTTTCAGTAATATCCGATAATCGCCTCTGTAGCCGCATTTGTAAATAGCTTTCTGATTACATCCGTTGAATAATAATCGTCTCGGACTTATATCTTTGAAAGGGTGATTTCAATCTTTTAATGTACACAGTCTGGTATTGAATTCGCAAGGAAAACCGCATTTGAAATTATTTGCAAGCAATTACAACACACCACGATTTTTAGCATTTGCCTAGGAGGGTTCAACCAGGTCTTACCTGGACTTTCCAGTCTAAATCATCGTGCTGATCACATAAACTTATAGTAACAGAATTTTGCGGAATTAATGAAAGAACCACCAGGTTATTATAAAAAATCCTGATCCATAACATGAACCTTCTCTGGTATCAAGTCTTTGGACCCTAAAACTATGAAGAGTAAGCAGGTTTTTGAGAATGCATAAAATTTCAACAGGTTATCGTCCAATGTACGAAATTCAGTTTACCATCCTATATTGAATCATCAGCATTAACATCTGACAAAAGTGCTTCCCTTTACGATGCAAACCCCTCGGTAGATCAGGTTCACTTTACGATCCGGCATCCTGTCGTTCGCTTTCGCAATGGTAAACTTAATAATAAAAATAATTTTACAGCTCGCGGTAGTAAAACGGTCAAGTCGGTTTGGCGGCTCTAATACCCAAGCCATTCCTCGAAAGAGAGAGATAAAGATAACAGGTTCAGGATTAACTGCATGCCCACGGTCACACTGCCATTAAGGAATTAGAGTCAAGGAGAAATTAACAGTTATTACGTACCGTTTTATTATGTAATAAAGCTAATAAAATCGTACCAGCCAGACTGTTTTGTAACAGTGATTAACGAATAAGAACCATATTTTTCACCCAATAAAAACAATGCAAGTCATTAAAGAAAATAACAAAACAAAAACCAATATACTCTACTACAACATTACTAATAATACATATATCCTACCGTATAAAATTTTAAAAACAATGTAGAATATATATTATCGAATAATTTTTTTTAAATTATACTTTTAATCCAAGGTCTTCGTTAAGATGAAAAATCAAGTGTTACGAGCGGGAATCGAACCCACGACCTTCGGCTGTTGAGCCACTTGAGCTATCGTGATTTCGATCCACGCGGATACCATCATCCTACAACCATCCGAATATTCCCTCTTTTTGCCATATTTTCAAATATCGTGTAATCATATTGGTTTCTGGCTTCGACTCCCGCTCGTTACATTTGCTTTTTCATCTCAACAAAGACCTTAGATTAAAAGGGTAATTAATTAAAATGATTAATAGGGACTGCTTTATGACTGACATATATGACTGCTAAATACATATATGGATTATTGAATAGATAATTCGTCCGTATCGAATCAGTGTTCAACAATAGGCCATTGACACCCGTTTCCGATGGATAGCTTCGTAAATAGCTTTTTCCGTGTAATAGACCCTCTTTACACCTTTACAATTAACCTATTTTAATTTTAACTTAGCCCGTTTTAACTTTTAATTAGCTCTTTTAAACTTTAAAATAACTTTTTTTTTACTTCAAATTAACCATTTTTAATTTCAAACTAACGCTACCAGTAGTGATAAAAGGCCGTTTCTGGCACAGTGAATACTGGCACACTTGATGGGGTCTGGTGGGGGGTAATTTCATGGGGTCTGGTGGGGGATAATTTCATGGGGTCTGGTGG